>NW_013531716.1:1805141-1915618 GCF_000836235.2 Papilio xuthus | reverse complement strand
ACTGTGTAACAAAGTTTTTGAATTCAGTAAAATAAGACAAAACTATAAGTATATAGTTAGGAGAATAATTGAGAACACAAATGTAAGCCCTACAGTGTTCGTTAGTTTTCTTTGCTTTCAGAGTTTGTGTCTCCTGAGCCGAACATATTATCCAAATCGGCAATTGTACGGATGAGTGTGGCAGCCTTTCCTTCTTTCTCACGAACATAGATAAGTCCATTTTTCGCCCAGCAGTACTTGAAGTTTGATTGTTTGGTACGAAATCTAGTCTCCCGAAATAAATAGCGATTCTGTTTGGTTAGTCTTTCATTAATATAAATTTTGTGCTCCGATACATCTGGTGTAATATCCTTTGAAGTAATATTCTTGCGTATTTTAGCAGCTGATAAGAAATCGTCTTTTTTTTGTTTACGCAAGAATCGCACTACAATTGATCGTGAGATATTGGGTTTTGTTGAGTTTCTAGGGCCATCTAAAGACTGTCTGTAGATAATATATTAAGTTTGGACCCAATACAGGAGTCATGATTCATAAATCAGTACTTAGTGGTTGGCCTTCGATACTTCCAATATTATCGAAAAGACGTGGAACAAAATTCTTCGCCTTCGCAATTTGTTAAATTAAAAAAAAACATGTTTAAACTTATCCGGTAGCGTGTATGTTATCATGTCACGCACGGATCAGTAATATGTAAAATATTTAAAAGTATTTTTTTTGTGAAAAAGATGTTGGTTGTCTGCGGATTGAATTACTCACAAGTTGTGTAGTAACTAAATTCGACAATTCTATATTGACCCTACAATTTCTAAAATTATTTAATTATATCTAGAAACATTTGCATTTATATGTATTATTCGTCATTGCTAATATTGTAAATGTTGCCTTTTCTGTATCCTGTAACTGTAAAATCCAATAAACAAAGTCGAGGGAATTAGCTTGTATAAGTATAGATACGATATTCTCAAGTGCATATTTTCAAAAGTAACGGTACACGTGGTTATAATACAGTTAAGTATGAATATCACGGAACTTTAGCAATCGACGGCAATAATAACGAGGCTGCGGTGCCGTTCAAACAATTAAGTTCATTAGAGAACGCTAATTCTCAGAGACAAGTAAGCTCAACTTAGGTAACTTGCGGGCTAAAGTTACTTTTGCGTGCCCGCTGGGACTTAATATTTGTTATTAAAGTTACCTGCATAATTTACGCGGTTGTATGTCTCCCTTCATAGGTAATAATTTTCTTACATTTTGATGTTGCTCAATTAGTCTGGACATCATTTTCATATTGTTTTAAGTTAGGGTATTTTCAGACGAAGTTCATAAGGATATATTTTTAAGCAATAAAAACATACTAATGTAAGGGTTCCGATATCAATTATAACGGACTTCTTTCTTAAATTATATACATAAAATGTTTTTTTTAATAATTTGGTTAGTAAACCTTCCTTTAAAAAGAAAGAGTTTATAGCTTTTACTCTAACTTAAAGGCACTAAACAAGTATGTTACGGGGGTAGGCACAGCCATTTGATCTTGTCACAATTCTTTCAATTTTTGAGTTAAATAATTTTTACACACACATGCAAGATATTAATAACTTTTATCAATAGATGGCGTTGTTTATAACTATTCAAATAACCTAACAAAACCAACTTGCGTCCTGAAAATCTCGCCGTAATTCCTCGGCCATTGTTCAATGAACACGTCACTTGGTACCAGTCAATCAGTCACGGTACTTTCACGGCGGACGCCCGCCCACACACACGCCTCCATGCCTGCTAATATTGCACATTGATTTGTTAGCGGCCAGGGGTGATAGGTCATGTTGCTTTACTATAACCTATCATTCCCTCACGCGTGTATAGATATAAAGGGTGAATAGGTTAGATTTTTTTATCATAGTTTTTTATGACTTGCTATTTGTGGTTACACATATAGATAGCAGATTATTTAGAGTCTGGAAATATAAATGCAAGTATGGAGAAATTGTTCTTTATTATGCTAAGATTTTGGTTGTTTAGATTTTATTAATAAAGGACTATGGATATTGGATTATTGCATGGGTTGACAGACTTTGATTATTGTAACGTAGCGGTTGCATAGTTTGACTTATTAGAACTGCTTTTTCTTATTTAATATTTACACGAATTAACTTTATATACTAGGTATTTGATGATTATCTTATTTTGTCGCGACCACCAACAAAATAACCTAAATTGGTTGTCACCATCGTACGGATTGTTTGAAATGATCGCATAAAAATAAGAAATCATATTCGTAACGGATTAATTGAACAGTCGTGTAAACAAACCAATTAAAAATATCAAATAAAGTCAACGCAGTGGCAAAATATCGATTTTTATCGCGAAACGTGTAACGGAAGAACGGTCGATTACAACTTATACGCCATATTAGTGAAATGATTCACTTAGTCATGATCGAAACTTGATATTGAACATTTTTAATCACCCTTACCACCGACAAAATGGCCGTGACAAGTTATCTTTTTAAAACGGTTACATCACTATTTTACAGTTAAATTAGCCTTCAATAATATTGTTGATGAGAAAAAGTACATGCAGGTAGAAAAATCTAATAATTTTAATTTCTCAGATTTCTTTACTTTTTCTATACGAAACACAAAATAATCCGTTGTTGACAACTTTTATTATTATTTATAGCTAGATTCGAAGTGAAGTATTTCGTTAACAAAGAAAATTCACGAATGACGCGGCTATAAAGCTAAACCGAAAGTGATACAACTTTTACTCATTAACACATGTATGGTTCCGTTATTAGTCATGTTATGATATAAGTTATGTAAGACGATCGGCTAAGCTATTGCTTGCTACTATATCTGCTACACAAGTGTACATAATGTCTGCCCCGTGAATCACGCGATGATATGTAAATAATAAATGCTTCTATACCTATAAATATTTCATATTATATATTATAATACGGACAAGATTTGCGCACGATTCTGTCCTTCCGCATTAAAAATACAAACTACAAACGCATCTTCACTTCCTTTGGTTGCGGGTGTCCATGGGTGTCGTTGATCACCTCGGTGTTTTCGATTGTTTGCCCCATCTCTTAAAAAATATAATTAGTAGGCTATGTGTTTCCGCAGACTATGTTCTACAGCTATGACAAATTTCAGCGAGATCCGTTTAGTCTTTCTTTAGATATACCTTCTAACATATATTAGTCTAAACATTCGCATGTATAATATTTAAGATAACTTTTGCCAGCATAAGCTTGTTAAAATGGGCGATATAATATGGTTGTCACAAGCCTGAATGAAAATTTTATAATCACCAGTTTTAATTTAATTTAATTATTTATTTTTCCAAAAATCTACAGCTTTCTTACAAAATACGAAAACCATAATAATAGTTATTGAACGTAAGCCTTGATGATTTTGTACTTTTTAGTTTAGAAAATAATTAATTTGAATAATTTAATAATTTATCTGTATTTAATTCCTTTTAAAGAATATTAAAGTCAGTTTTATTTACGCTTCAAGATATGTGTGATGTGTACAGTCAAATACTTAGTATTTATGAGATCTTTACATCAGGAGAGATCATCAGTAAATCTCACTTGGAAGTCAGGTATAAAAACGATAAGTGACTACAAAATAATCTACATTAGCAACATCTATATTCTGTGATGGTCCAATGATGTAGTATTTGCTTTTCAATGAACTTTCTAATGTAGAACACAGAGGTTTTTACTTTTAAGATGACTCACGAATAAATAGAGACGCATAGCATGTGATTGTTTGCAGCTTTCCTAACATGTTTTGGGACACGTAGAGAATGTTGCGAAATATGTATACGGGCTCGTCTCGTGGCGTGTAAACGTACAGAATTCACGTTTAGAAATTTCCATCGTTCAATGCAATACATGCATGTAAATGCATTTACACACTTCGATATACATTCATAATTTATCTTAATTTACTATTGGGCAATAAGTAATTTTACAACAGCAAATAATACTCTAATTTCAAATTCTATAACAATAATTTGGTGATATGTTTTAATTGTAACTTGCTCAAAAGTTTCATCACATTTTAAGATGTATATTATGAAATGAATCAGACGATCTTCTAATACAGTAAGTCATTGAAAAAGAATTTCTCTCGACCTTATTATAATCATAGTTTAAATCCGGTGACGTATGATGTGACGTAATGAAACGCCGCCCGCCCACAACTTCACTATGAATCAGGCTCCCAACACCGAAAATGGCGAAGTTACGACAGGTGAGTGTTGACAGATTCATGCGCCCATTTAAAACTTTGGAACACTAATGACGTCGTGTGGGAATAAGGTATGGTGCGATTGTTTAGCGAATTATCTATGGGAACGGTACAGCATTAAGGATCTTGTTCTGTACTTTATTTTATGTTGTTTAGTGGTAAGTGGTAAGCGTTTTAAGGATATTTATTAAGAAAATCGGTTTGGAACAGTTTCTTAATTAAGTGAGTTGCGTTCCTCTTTACAGCGAATTTTGTAATTTCTGATAAATATAAATATAGAGATTCTAAAGGCCGTCGTGAAATACTTTGTGTATCAAAACTGGTTACAAGCGAAACATTACACTATAAACACACGACACTACTCGTCCGCAAATTTATCGTTTGCCACACGCGAGTAAAACACTTTGACGTTTACAACTAGCTGATAATATTACCTTTAATGTCACTATACATAATATTATTACCCATAGTTACAGATTAAGACATGTGTGGCCAACAATCTGCGCATTGTAGACTGAACTTATTTGACCCGGTGGTCGTAAGTGAAACAAAATTACAATACTTTCTTAACTGTCCCCGGTTAATAACAAAATTGGCACAAGATGGTCTTCGTACTGTATTTTTGTGGTGTATTGTGTAAAATTTTATGTAGGTTACATATTTTATGATAAAACTAACCGTCATCACCGGGCCAGATAAATTTGTCGCACTATATTTGTTTAAGTAATCATATCCGTCAATATGGAATAACTATGATTAATATAAAGATATGCCTTTGACGTATGAAGTGACGAATATTACGTACCGGATTTTGTCGTAATACGGTTAATCTACATCACAATGATGCGAAAAACTATGGAAACGGTCGATTATTGCATAGTCACGCTCGTTTCATGACGCGCTTGTAGTTGTGTAAAATTAACTACATTTTGTATTGTTGACATTAGCTTCTAAATGTTTTTATTACGTAAGTGTAGATGATCAATATGAAGTGAAAATTACTTTAACAATAAATCGAAATGTAAACAAATTTAGTTCCAATAATATTGATTTAAGCTAATTTATCAACTCTGACTGAAAATTAAATCACTTCCGAAATAATGTTGTATCTTTTAATATCAAAATAAACGGCTCAACGTATGTTGATGAAATTTGGCACAGATGTAGAACATATTCTGGTTAGCGTAGTCTTCTTATTATTATTTTATTTCCGCGTAGACATATTCTTGGGTGACAACTTGATATTTAATATTTAACAAATAAAACTTTCTCTCAAACAGTTATTGTTAACTCAAAACTAAAACGAACAGAAGAATATACCAAAACATGTTCTATAGATAGGTATCGCGTGTACCGCACGCCATAGTCCCGCGAGGTCCGTGAATCCCATTTATTTTCATAGCCGCCCCGTACAATGCGGCCGATTGTGTCCGGAACATAACAAAGTGAATATTCCTACGCCATTCTGCTACAATGAATGAAGGGAAGCAGAGGTCTTCGATTTTGTTTGCAAAGATGAATGGAACATAACCTAACGCTGAAATAAACTCGAATGCTGTTATTGCCGTGCTAAATGCAATAATGTATGGTATTAAATGTAAAATTTATTATTTAAATTATGCGTAAATATTTGCTAACGGTAAACACAATATTTATAACTTCATTTGTCGCGTTTCGATAGCAAAAAAATAAAAAAGTACTGTTGTTTTAAGTTGAATCCTTTAAACCTTTTTTCATTTGTAATAAAAATGGACGATCTCTCTGGGTGTTAGTAGAATAACACAACTAGGATTTAAGCTGTATTAGTTTTTTTACGCTTTCTTTCTCTTCTTTTAAAAATCCACTGAGGAGCTTCTTATCGAGCCTAAATCTTACTAATATAATAAATGCGAATGTTGTTTGTTGGAAGGATCTCTGGAACGGCTCAACAGATTGCGATAAAATTTGCCATGGATGTAGAACATAGTCTGGAAGAACACATAGGCAACTAGTTAACTTTTTTAAATACTACGCGGATGGAGTTGCAGGGGTCAGCTAGTTATCTCTATGTCTTGGTGCAACAGTACACGTACTAGCGGAGTGCAGACAACCCACGTACCAGATTTTAATCTCTTGCCGCCGAGTTACGCCACTTCCGCGCCGTACGTAGCTGCGTCTGTCCATTGCTTTGTTATCGCCTACACATACCTTATCGTAGAACTAATTAGTGAATAAAACAGTTCTTTACAATTTCACATAATTTCCGATGCACATGTCTATTTTGTATTAAAATCCGGTTTATTTAAGTTTAAGATTATAGTATGCTCCATTAAGTTTTTTTTAATTCTGCGCGGACAGAGTACGTACGGGCGAGCTTGTCACTTCATAAGCATTTAAAATACAGATTAAAAAATTACCTAAATATCGTGTTAAAATACTGGAAATGGAATTATTCCGTTATGTAAATTAGTTAATAATCAGGTGAACTTATTCTTAGACTTAAGATTCTGGCCTTGATAATAGCAGAAGTTTACATTATTTATGAGTCTATCATGATATATATGATTGATAAATTACAAACAGCCGTCTCGTACATGCTAAGAGAGTAAAATTTATTGACTTTACTTCATCAGACTTACCATTGATTTCTAAGATCAGATTCTCTGTATAAAACATATAGTCATCCCTCTCATTATATTTAACAAAACAGAGATAATGTTTTAAAAGAGGATTTTGGTCTCAGAAACCTACGATAGAGGTAATTCGTAATTATACGTGACCTTGACTTCGCCGTTGATTAGTTACTAACAGAACAAACTAATTGAATAGAAAAGTTTCGTCTTGTAGTTCATATTCAGACTTCATGTTCTTTAGATGTTAATTCTGCCGAATTAGGTATACTAATTGAACATATTCTAAGAGAAATCTGCTAAAATGCAAGATTTGATTTTTCTCACAATCCATGTTACAATTCCAAATGACCGTTGTTGGTCCAAATAGAATTTTGTTTTTTCCTATGGTAAAAGAAATCGATTATATTACTTATGCTACTTATCAGTGAATTTTAATATCCATCATCCTCATCCCAATTCTTCAATGTATATGACTTCACTTTCGATTTCAAAAGTTCAAAATTTCAAATCCTAAAGTTATTTATCATCATAACTAGGTCAAACATGGATATATAGAACTTCTACGAAATAGTTCAAGAAAAAAATATTTGTATATTTGCTAAAGTATGTTCACACCTCCTGTACGCATGCGTCAAAGTTGTTCGTATGACGTCATAAGTCTGCTCTTACGTCTATGTTGTGCTTAGCGTCTAAGCTTCACAGATAGACCCCATGGGTAGCAATATATAAAATCAAATTAGTATAAGTAACACTACCAACACCAAATACATTACGGGGCTTGCATTAGAAACTCGTTTGTTTCGGTTGTTTTTGATACTAAAATTGTTAATACAACTGTGGTATGTAGTATGATTTCATTATTATAATTTTTAGGTATTCAAGTAGCAGTTGTAGAAAAAGAAACAAATTTCTAAAATAGTCACTTTAAAAAGCATGCTACGTAAATACATGTAAAAAGATGAGATTATTACAATTTAGTTTCCTAATTATACCCAGTTTGGATAGAATAAAAATTTCTCCAAAAATAATTGATTGCCGTCAAATGAAAACTTTTGTACATTATAACATAACTTTAATATGGTAAGAGAATGGTTTGCGTGGGTGAGTGTGTACAGTAAGATTTTTATCTAGAGCATTGTCGTTCACAAAACCACCTCAATGTAGTTCACACTGACATGTAAATTATGTACTTTGATATTTCAAATAATACATAACTGTAGATGATGATTTCACATTTAATTGTAAGTCAGTATTTTTAGTTACATTGCCTACTTTTATGTTTAATACACACAAGCAAAAAATACTATAAGAAAATGCACAGATCGTTATACTTTTTCCGAAAACAATTTTTTAATCTTTGTTATGTTTAGCGAAACCAATTGTTAAAGAAACGTAATTTTGCGACATCTCGATTAAGCATAAGGAAAAAGTGTTTTTGTTATTTACGAATTATATTACAATAATTTTATTTTTACACCGTGATAGGTTATGATATTAGCATTAACTCTATGAAAGGATTATTGTGCGAAAATATTTATCAACGTAAGTCACTATTTAGTGCAAATAAAGAGTAAATCGTCAATGACGTAGTTGAGGACAAACGAAGTTATCTTTAGACAAGTCGCGCCGCGTTCTCCGTGTTATCTCGAAGGAAATGTGTTATATTTACTTTGGTGGCTTGCTGACGTAATTATCAATAAACGTGCCATTTTTGGATTGAATGTTTGAGTGGTTAGTAGGCTTGTTAATCTATAGGTGAACGAAACAAGCTTCACTTTCTCGTTATAGTTTTACATGACCCTAGAGAATATAACTGTATATGTGTATATTTTTTGGCTAAACGTATTGGAAGAATATACACGTAACGTTAGTGTTAAATAAGCTTCACAGAGATGTATGGAGGGTAGGAGTAGTACATACTTTGCCGACCCTCCGTAGGGATAAGGGCATGAAGGGAATTCAAGAAAGGACCAAATAATTACCTTAAAGACCGGCAACGCATCTGAGGTTCTTTGGTGTTGCGGATGTGCACAGTTCAATTTTTATTAGGTAATCCGCTGCTCGTTTACCCGCATATCCTACTTCCTACATTCTTATTTATGTTATTAATGTGAATGTTTAGATGAATGAATGGATGGATATTTGTTTGAAGGTATCTCCGGAACGGCTGACTAGATCTCGACGATTGGCTTACATATAGAACAAAGTATGGAAGAACACATAGCCTACTTATTATTTTTTTTTATCCCGCGTGGACGTAGTCGCGGACGGAGTTCTGCATAAAAATCGTTGTGTCAGTTAGTTATAAGGGAATTCAAAAGAGAAAATAGCAAAATAAATAGTCTACTGACGCAACATAGAAGTCTACGCGACATCCTACGATACAGTCATCGGCTGTGAATGAGTTTTCGTGAGTTCACATGCGTACGCAAGTTTCTCAGAAACACATATATATAGTTATTTATATCCTGTCCGTTAGGTACACTAATCCAATTACACTTAGCGGGGGTCCGGTCTCTTTACCGACGTATTTCATTTGTATAGTTTATTCTCTCGTTTTTTGGTTACGCAAGTTTTGCAGCTTTAATTTAAATTGTCAAAACAATTGCATGCAATATATTTGCATTTAATTTGACAGCCAGATTTTATCAAATCTTTGTTGCGTACATGAATTAATACTTTATGATTGAGTTTTTATTATTCAACTTTTATTCTTTTGTTATTAATCAAATAAAACATTTTTTTAAAAACATTAAAACGATATATGTAAAGATATATTGACCCTATAAATATATATAATAAAGATATTGTGCAAAAGTTATGGAAAATTATCAAATATAATTGCCGTCATGGAGAAATAATGTCAGTAAACTGTTCGAATTAATTACCCCTATACATGAAAGATGCTAAAATAACATTCTCCTATTAGTACTCCTAATATTTATTACCTAAATATTAAATTTTAAATTATACTTTTTGGGTGAGCACTATAAATGTGGGAGTAAAATATTATATCGATGATATATAACACCGAAACAAATCATTACATCATTATAATAAAAAAATCTAACTAAATCTATATAATTAGCCTTGAACACAGAATTAATTTAATGATACACTTATCAATCAGCCGTCCGTCGACTGTTTTTATACTTTAAAACTAATAGTTTGCAGGTTAAACACGTATTGAAGCTTAGTTTGGTATAATTACATTTTGCAAGGTGTGGTAGTATTACCATTGATGCAATTCAGACGTGCAAAGATAGCCTACAATTATGTTTTAAGCTTAAAAATATAACACGTTTCCAAAGTTCATCGTCTTTGGACGATTTGACTGATCAACAAAATTTTATTTTGTTCTAATTTGTAAACAATTCAAAAAGGGTCTTGATAGACGGACGGACGGACAACAAAGTAATTCTATAAGGGTTCCGTTTTTTTCCTATGGGGTACGGAACCATAAAAATATTAAAGTTTTAACTGACAGTTCAGAATGGTCCCAGACGCGTATAAGCGTTAAAAAATGTACAATTAAAAAGAGAGCTTAATAGTTTTTTTGCGATGTAAGAATGAGTCACATGATAAAAAAAATGAAGAGACTTTTTGTAATCAATAATTAATTTTTACTAATCAAATTATAACGCGTCAGTGTTAATAAAAACACTGTGGGCAGAAGCTACACGTGTCAATAACAGAGCGTTAATAAGAACGGATTTCTCGCGCGAGTGGAGCGACATGTTTTTATTTTTTTGCCGAACGAACAAAACAAGATATAACGTAAAGTTGAAAGAATAACGGATTGCTCAGAATGACATCAATTACACTTCGATTCAGAATTGAAAGACACATCATTGTTGATATGAATTTTGATGTTTTGATATGCAAAATAAGTAGCAATATTACTTAGTTTGTCTAGCGGTAAATTATTAACATATTTTTGAACCGCTAAATTTTTGCGCAATTTTTTTTACATTAGTACTTATAAAGAATACAGACTTATTTCTTCGATAGCATTTGAAATGAGTAGAAATAACGTTAAGATAAAGTAAATGTGGACTGGATTTGTTATAATATCTTCAAAATAAGATAAACCGTGGTAAAGACGTAACAACCGGCGCGCCCGGCACAATACCATGATCACACAGAAGACAGGCGTGATGTGGAAGCAATTCTGTTCGTCTGATGAGTGTGTGTGTCCAAGCCCTAATTCTAGTCCACGTTCTCTTCCCACCCTTTTCTTATAATTAATTGCATATGTGAGCAGCGGTCGCTTGGCTACCCCAGCGATAACAGGTGGTGTTTTGCTCTTTTGCCACCTTAAAATAAAAATAAAAATAAAAACATCCAAAGGGCCTCGTATTGTATTAAAGATATACAATGTACTAGCATATCCGTATTTGCAGAAAACCGAGATTATTTACTTTATTCAACATTTTTGTATTTGTTCCGAGTAAGCGGTCTTCACAAATATAAGCTCTTTATATGTTTTTTTGGTTTTTTAATAATATTTACAACACATTATATCTATGCTGATATTTTAAATGAATGGCGAATTGAAAAAAAGTAATAAAAGTAAATGTCTACTTTTTGTTAGGTCCTATCTGACATTATTTACGAGTTTTACTACTAATGTACTATTAAGCAATGCACTAAATAGTAAGTAAATTCAATAGTTATATTTGTGGCGTTCCGCCAAACTTTCTATTCCCAAGCTTTCAGATTCTAACAAATACAATGAAGATAAACGTTTGAGCGTGAAAATACATACATACATAGTATTATGAAAATGTTTGCAGAATTCTTTAAATGCAGTCTTTCGTAATACGTAATGTCACGAAATACGGAGTTGGTTCTCTTTGTTTCGCAAAATATTTGTCAAATAAATTCTATGTGGTATCAGAGATTAAAAGGCTGGTGTTGCCGTACACTCACAATAAATTTGAATTATCACAGCGGCGCGGTGGTATTTCTTACAGCGGTGGCTCATTTCTATAAATAGATGCCTTTCAAAATATGTCGATAAAACAATGGGGAGACTTGATGCAATCGCATACTTCGGAGACAATTGTTTAGACTAATCTTATTTTGGCCTAGGCTTAAGGTTTTGTTGTTCGTGACATGTTTGTTTTATGTCCGATTTATGCGCAATGTTATGTTCGACGTTTTGTTTTACAGCTTGTGTTGCGCAAAAGCTTTACCTGTTTTATACTAATAGATGATGAGATTATGTACAAATATTAATAAATATGAATATATATAATAGAAGGGAATTCAATATAAAATACGGTAAATTGATTTGATTTAGCGTCAATAGCCTAATGGTTAAGGGTACGGATTTCCGACCACGAGGTCGGGGGTTCGAATCCCGCCATTTGACTATTGTCGTAAACCATATCCTAGCACAAGCCTAGAGCTTAGTTGGAATGGTTAAAGAAATATTAGTAAATTTCCAAAAAAATCTGCTAATATTTTACAAAAAAAAGAAATTCAAGGTTCGGTATATTTCAACATCACATCAAAACATCCAACAGAAAAACTGTAGATGCCTTACCGGTCTTAACGAAGAAGTGTTATCTTTTGACTACTTCAGAGATCATGTAATTTGTAGGCTTTCTTAGATAGCCTCAAAATTCTACGTCACCATCATTATATTTTAATTCAATATAGCTATTCCAAAAATTAAATAACGTTTCTTGAGTTACTTTACAATTGTTAATTATAAACAAAATTCAACAAAGTCAATTCCATATATGAAATTTGAACAATGCGACAGCGTAGGGCCGTCTGTGGAGCACGCGCCGTCTCTCGCTGGGCCGCGGCGCGGTGCGGTGTCACATGTCTCTGTTTGGATATGCGACTTAGTTAAACACGGCTGAGTTAAAACCTTCGCTATATACGTAACATAACACTCGGCGGATTTCAAATCAAATAATAAAATACTAACCGAGATGGCTCCGTCAATATTTTCTTAAATACAATCGCACAGTTTTGATTCGTGTTGCAGTGAAAGGGCGTATTACTTTACTGACTTGTAAGAGATCGGAGGAAAACAATCAACAAACAACGTTGACATGTGGTAAACGCAATAACCACGCAATTCAATAGCTCGTGTGTTTACATATTAATGTATATTGCAACATTTTGGTATCAAGATATCGTGACTGGGTCCTACTCATGTGGTATAATATAAAGGTATAATACCTAGGGCTCCAGTTTAATCTAGTCTGGTATACGTGCCGTTTAATGGGAGATTCCAATAGTTGCTTAGTACTTCCCAATTTTAAGCTATTCGTACCAATATATAAATAATTCTTATAGGTGAAAAAAATGACTTGGCATATTAAGCAGAGGTAACGTAATCGTAAAAGCGATTAATTTTGAATTGTTTTTTTTATATATAAAATTCATTGTTACCTACTAGGATCTAACAATATGACTCAAACAATTATTCCCCAAATACAATCACAGATGATCGTCGGTGAGGTAATGTGTGACGTAATTACATTGACTACAATGAATAAAAAGTTGGTAGTAACCACCAAAATTCACGCTTAATTACGTCGATGGCACAGAATATAAAAATCTATTTATTATTCAACATTTTGACGTTACAAATATGTCAAATAGGAATGTCACGAGGACAGGAAAAGGACAGGCTTAAGAAGAAATACTTAAACTGCACATAAATAGAAAATGAAATTATGGCTATATTGACGAATAACAGAGGAAAAAGAAAAGCTTGTTGACACAACCATCATATCTGAATTTCATTCTATAACTCGTACTTTTGGTACAAATAAAAGTTGATATAAATGGGCGCGCAAAACTACATTTAGTTAAGAGATTAAGAATGTAATAGGATGGAATGAAATTAAATCATTCCAATATTAATACAATTACTATTACCTATTTATTAACAATCAATTCGTAATATTTTAATAAACATAGACAAATATGGTAATATTGTAGTAGGCCAAAGTAAATGACTCATGCAGTTGTGGTCAGCTCTAGGAGATGTGTTATTTATAAATTGACACTCATTGTTTTGTGATTTAATACAATACCATAATAAATAAGGAAACCTCAACGAATTAAAAGAGTTAATCCGTTAATCATGTTTTCCAAGGTCAACAAAATTTAAACATAGCATTGGAAAGATGTTTCATAGTTTAAAAAAAATTCTCCTACATTATCCTAAGTGTAATATCACTATTATGTCATCAGATTATTAAATAAATATGATTGACAAATAAATAAGCGCCAGCAGACTAAATAATGAAGGGGAACTCGTATCGTAACATTGCTAATAGAAGGTTATTTTACACGACAACTCAATTATGAGTTGACACAACCAGGTATTAGCTTTGACGGAACGTCGTCTACTTACGATAAAAATTATAAAACAAGTAAAAATAGTTTAAACAACACGATGGATATAAAAAAAGGCTTTGCAACAAGGAGTATCAAAATCGGAGTTCAAACGTTTAACATTTAGTAAGAAAAAAATAGAAAACTAGTAATGAAAGGAGAACAAAAGAAGAGAAGAAAAAAAGGTTTTAACGGATAAGTAAAAGTAGAAGTCGTGTTATAGTCACTAATGCAGTTATATGTAGTTATATTGTCAACTCGATTTCCCTGATGTCGAAAGTATGTCTTTAATTCTTTAATCAGAAATCAGAACTTCGACTGTAGTGTACGAACTTTATCGTAATACATTTCACCCCCGACTCCGTCCACGCGGAATTAATAAACATAGTAACCTATGTGTTCTTCCACACTATGTGCTACATATCTGTAAAACTTTACTTAGATGCATGCAGCCATTCTGGAGACACCTTCTAAAATCCATTAATCTAACGAAAGATTCGCATTTATAATAAGAGAAGTTGGATTGCAAGTTAAGAAAGCTTAAAAATATGGATTTTAAATATATTATGTTTTATAAACTTATTGTGTATAGAAGATAAGTTTTCCATACACGATTACATGCGACTTTCACTATTCAAACAAATTACCATCAACTAATTATTATCTATACATAAAATACGAGTTATTTGCGGAAGGACTGGCTTATGTGACGAGATGCAAGACATTACAATATTACAGGGTTCAGTCACATTTGCCCTTTGACTGTAAATAATAACATCGATAAATAACCGGTGTGTTAGGTAAAGTTAAATGACGTGACGTTAAACATTAAACCTAAGTAAGACAAATGTGTTAATGGTAGCTATTTAGCCATGTAATTGAATTATTATCAATATACGAACCGTTAAATAGCATACTTATTATCGGTCGTGGGCGCGCCAATAGATTGTGGACGGACACTTTCGTACCATGATTCATGTATTTCCATTGTCATAAATGCCAATAACGCTACTTCAGCATTCAATGATCGATATACATGTAACAAGAGGAATAAAACTATTTGGCCCGGCTCGCCCGGTGAAATACCACGACCCACAGAAGACAGGCGTGAAGTGGAAGCAATTACGCGTTTCGCCTGATGAGTGCGCGTCCCGGAGGCCTAATTCAGTCCTCTTTCCCTTCCCACCTTTTTTCTTATAAGGAAAGGATGTGAAGTGGAAGTGGACTTTCCGGATGAGAGGATGCATGGAAAGGGAAAATATTTTCTTTCTGTGCATCCTCACCTCCGTCGATTAAAGGTAGGCAACGCACATGCAATTGCGTAAGTCTATGGGCAACGGTCACTTTGCTATATCAGTGATTTCAGGTGGCCGCCCGCTCGATTGACACCTTATGATATAAAAAAAAATCAGAATAAACTCAAAGTTAACAGAGATTACGGATTTTAAAGTTACACTTTCCCTCGAACCTGGAATTTCTATTCTTGAACATAGACCTCTGTTGTTCGGACTTTTATACCACAGATAAGTAATTTAATGACGTCGTCGTTAGCTATAATCAATTATTGTGCCCAATATCTGTTACATCTTATAACAAATTCAACACTAAATGTGTATCTAAAATGTACATTTTATTATTTTAAACTTATTTCAAACGACACAATATGATATCAGTTTACTGAAATATCACTTTTGTTTTGCTTTTACTTCATAAATAATCAATTATTTTATATCTAGGTGTTGTTAATGCTGTTAGAAATGCCAATTAGTCTGTTCGTATACAAGGTATCGGGGAAAAGCAATCTGGCTTGTGATAAAAATAACGTTCCAAGTTGGTTTGTTTGAGTTAAATATTTCTTTGTGCTTAATATTAACATTTTTCGATTTTAGTAATTAAATTTATATGAATTTTCAAATGACCCAAAAGAAGTAACAAATAAGATCAATAGTAAAACATACCGAAGAAATCCATATAAATATAATATATAAATAAAAATTTTAACGTTAACTATATTCCCTAGAGACTTATACAAACATACTTTAAAACGGCACTTTTAAAGTTTGATAGTCAAAGTCAGGTGCAAAACTCAGTGCAAGTAAACATAAGTGCTATCAGATCTATTAGCCAGTTGTTGAAAGCAGCTATCGCTCAGCAGTCAGACTGAGTTAAGCAGTCGTACCTTCATTAATCTCGAAACACACAATCTTAGCGCTGCTGTTTCATCATTATCACCTTAATATAAAATGATTTATATCAAACATCTATTAAAACAAATTGAATCTTCTCGGGTATGTACTAAAGTTCAATTTTGCTTGGACGAAAAAAGCAACAGGAATGTAAATGAGGATTGAATTGGCACCTGTGAGTCTGGTGATGCCATGACGTCACACCATAATAATGTAGCCCAATCATTAAGACACCAATCAAGTAGTCAATATTATAACTTTTTGCTCCGTCGACAACATTTTACGTATTCAATTAAACTGGTGTAACTGGTCCTGTGGAATATCAGTTTCAAGATTTTCGCTTTAAACAAATTAAAGAGAAATTGTTGAGAATATGCATTTTTTACATTTTTATGATTCGTCTGCTTTCTTGACTGACCTTTACTGTGTCCTGTGTCCATATTTTTTTTATTATTAATTTACCTTTTTATTAAAAAGAAATTATTTTTTACATTAATAGCTTTAATAGTGATAAACTAATCTTCTATTAAGAACAGCTTGTACTATTAATATAATACTTAGATATAGGTATTAAGAAGCCGTATTAGAAGAGACGATTGTATGAGGTAATGTGTGATAATGAGGTAGGTTTTATGTCACAACGATCGGATACACAGAATTGCGGAGGCTCAATGTTTAACTATTCTCGGTGGGTACGTGCGGGTATCTATACTGACCTTAACCGGTCTTGGCCCTTGCGGTCGACTTTATTGAGGCGATTGTTTGATTTATTTCATCTTCATATTCATGTTGCGACGTCGCGTGCTCTTGTTGCTGCTTTGAGTGAATGGAGTTTCATATTTGTACGCCACTTGTATAATAGTCTTTGAATATTCATTTGTTTTGTGAGTTAACTATTTCTGGATTTGTCAAGTTGTCGTCCGCATTTAATATATTGCTCGGTTGAATAACATTTAAAATATCCGTGCGAGAGCTTAAATCACACAGATTTATTGGATAGTATTATATATAAATACCTATGACCCAATAGGAAATAGAAGATAAAAGAATATTAACGAAGTTCCCATTGATTCAATTCAAAGAAAATAATACAATTTTAACAAAAATACATACCATGCGAAATAGAGTAGTTGCAGAATAGATATATAAATATGGTATAAAATATCAAAACGTTATTTCTGATTTATCGCTTCTTTCACATTTATAATATTACAACACGTGTATACATAATTAGTTACAAAAACAATTTATATATTAGACAAAAGGTCAAGATGCCTTCGTCCTAGTATACGTCTGGCAGTCATTGTTAAGGTATTAGATCAGCCCACTCTGCCCGCCAGCAGACTCGAACAGATATACAATATACGCTACCTAAATAAAGATACGAAAGCTCAATAATTACTGGAACTATCGACGAAGTTGGAACTAAGATTTCATCCTTGGAAAAATAATTTGGACGGAAAACTTGTCAGTTTCTTTTTTATCTTGATTGTGAGGAGTCTGAAGAACATTAAATTAACATTGTTATCTCATATAATGTAAATTATTGTTGTATAGATAATATATATTTTTTGATTAGCCTACAAATGAATAATAATAATAAAGTTTTATTGTAATTTAACAAATCTGGTTCATTATAACCTTGCCTCCTTTACTAGGTCTTCCTGCATTAAAGGAGCCAATGACTTCCTATAAGTTACATTGCGTATGTACAATTTTTAAAAGTTGAGCAATAATTTAATAATCTAAAGAGAACAAACAATAGTAACTAGAAATTATATAAAAAAAAATAGTGATAATATGAGAAAATATATTTAATTACTACCAAGTATAAAAGTAAGCGTAATATCTCTCAAACTGAGCTTATTTGTTTTCTGGTTTCACATAAACAAATGCGAAATTGTTACTAAAAGGAATACTGAATATTACTCATAATGATGAAATCGCCGTAGTGAAGCGTTGAGGAGAGACGAGTTAAAAGCTATTTCGCACAAGAAATTACTTGCAAGCATTAATTTTCTGAATTGACTCTGTCGTTCGGAATATTACAGCAATTATTTTCTGTTTCCGATACGTGCTTTTTGCTGTTACATACTTATTACAAATGTACGCTGGCTTTATTGATAATACTGTCGTCCACGACTTCATCCGCGCGTATTAAAAAAATCTTTATTAGTAGCCTATGTGTTCTTCCATATAATGTACTACATAGGCCAAATTTTAAAGAGATTCAGCCGTTCTGGAGATACCTTCTTACAAACATCCATCTATACAAACATTCGCAATTGTAATATTAGTAAGATTGATGTGGAACTAAGATGTTAAGAAACTATAGCTAATTAGGGGTTAATAAATGAAGACAATGGAATCGATAAAAGGATTATAGATTTTCTTTGATATTAAAAAACTTCCATTGTTGACTATTATGATTTATTTTTGCTATAAATTATAATAATAGATGAAGATCCGGAATGTTTTATAATTGATTTGAAATTTGGTAAATATAGATGACAAAGCAAATTGATTTTTGACCAGATGGACAGTGGGTCCAAAATCCAGAGGAACCTTTGAACTTTGGACCTAAAGGCCAGAAAGATTACGCAAAAGTTCACGCAGCGTAAATAGAATAGGAAGTACAGCCATATCTGATCTTTGACCAGATATTAGTTCCATTGTATAATTTATTAGCTATCGCCCGCGACTTCGTCCGTGCGGGATTAATAAAATAATTAGTAGCTTATGTGTTCTTCCAGTCTGTGATCTACATCTATGCCAAATTGCAGCGTGATCCATGCAGCCGTTCTTGAAACACTTAAGAAAAATCCATCCCAACATTCACATTTATAATATTAGTAAGATTAAACCATGGGTATATGAAATGACGTAACTATAAGTTATTCGTTAATCCGAATCACAGGAGTCCATTCCGATGATGTAGATCGTCCTATATGTATATGAACGTGATCCGTTTGACGGGACACGATTGATGTGAGCCAGATTGCATCATTGCTGACGTCAGTCGACAACCATTTCGATAGACGCGAGTCGGGTCGCGATATAATTGCAAATAGAAATTTAAATATGCCCTTCGATATTGCTGTAGCATGCGGATAGTAAGTATACATTTACGTTAAAGCAGGAAAGGCTAACATCGTTTGTTTTGTTTATGTTTTTTTTTACTAATATTGTAGAAAAAACAAAACACACACAGAGAGAATAAAAAACATAGCACAGATGTACATGCAAAATAAATTATAATAACATAATCTAAACCATGCATGTGTTACAATGCTGTAATAAAAAAAGGTTAAATTTGAAAATTAGTAGTTTTTAAAATTAACGAGCTAAAATTAATTTCTCCTAGCAAAATAAGAAAAAAGAAAGTTGTCAATGATCTGACCTTAGTATTTCCCCCGTTCATTTGTCTTCTTCTCATACTTAAAAAACATAGAAAATAAGAGAATATGATAAGGGTCAGCTTTAATAACAGCTAAAGAAACAACAAACATGTATCGTTTAGCCTTAAGTTTCCAGTGTCGTAAAACTTGTACATTACATAACACTATCTCTGTCTTTTTCTGATGGATTGAGTAAGATGACGATGGTTTAGAGTAAAATCCATCTTTTACGTCAGCATTGACACCATCTAGTTCTGAATGCATTCTGGTCACGTATAAAGCGGGCGCGGTCACAAATTCTGATTTATTTATTACACTATATTAAAATATCGGTATCAAACTTCGAAATATGCCGTTCAATAAACTATTCAGCATCAAATATAAATTTAGTAAATAATTTATGACTTCTAATGCTATTAAAGTTAGTACCAAATCAAGATTAGTATGTGATTTCCTCACTTTGGCGTGATATTCCAATTTTGAATATAATGAAACTTGTAAATAATTGAGTTAACTACATAATGTAATTTTTGTCTGTTCATCAATATGTTTATGATTAGATTCATATAGATATAATCAATAAATTTTAACAGTGGTAACGTCAGCAACAATACATAACATGAGTTGTACGACTAGGCCGACTAGTTCTTAGCAATACCACGACCACACAGAGTATAGTAAGTAATTCCGCGTTTCGTCTTGTGATTATGCATGCCATTGGTCTTTTCACCTTCCCACCCTTTTATTTTAAACAATGGATGGTGTGAATTTGAAGGAGGAGACGCATATGAAGGAGGACTCTTACCGTGTGTCTATATAACGTAGACAACGCATCTGTGATTACTGATGTCTGTGGCCAGCGGTCGCTTCGCTATTTCAGAGAATTCAGATGGCCGCATGCTCTTTTGCCACCTCATACTCAGTTTATACATTTAGTGAAAAGTTCAAGAGTAATCTTTAATAATTCACTGTTTATTATAAATAAATCCGCAAATTTAATCTCTTTATTATGTTATAAAAGATACAGTATAATAATTATTGACCGCGACATTTTAATATTGTGGTTGGTTCTTATTACGCCGCAAGCCTGTGTCGATACCATAGTGTCTTACTATACCTAAGATTCATAATTTTTAATAACTAATACATCAGAAAAAAGATGTGATTGTTCCGCTTTAAATCTGTAACTACTGAATGGATTCTGAAAATCTTACCAATATTATAAATGCGACTATTTAAATGTATGGATGGTAGATGGATAGACGTATGTTTGGAAAAATCTCCAGAACGGCTATATTGATCTCGCTGTAATTTCGCACAAATATAGAACATAACCTGGAAGAACATATAAGCCATTTTTTTTTTTTTAGTTTCTCGGGAAAAAAGTTGCGGGATACAGATAGTTTTATAATAAATTAAAATAGTCTATGTTGCTATGTTCATTTTCTCCACCGAAACCTGCGTAGGTATTGTATTAATATTGGCAATAATCAACATTGATGCGTTTAATTCAAGGCAATTTGAGTAGGCAGTTGTTAAATTCTCTATCAATTAATTATAGAAACACTGTAAACATCTTGTTTTGTGGCTGTCTTGATCAATCTCGAATACTATGTCTATTGTTATGATGTCATCACTTTGTATATTAAACTGTTAAGTGATAAATAATTTATTTGACGGGTTGTTTGGTGTTATCACTTCAACGTTTCAATAGCAAATCTTTAATCTCTTAAGTATTTCTTAGCAAAATTTGAATCGTTGATATTTCGAATTATCCCTTTAGCATTTTCCATTATTTTACTTCTTACTAATATTATAAATGCGAACGTTTAAATGGATGGATTTTTGTTAGATATCTGCAGAACGGCTCTACGTATCTTGATGAAATTTGGCACAGATGTAGAAAATTTGAAAGAACACATAGACTACTTACTAAGCTTTTTTTTAATTCCGGTGTCACAGACAAAAGCTAGTCTTTACATATTATAATTTAACCGAGCGATTACAATAATACGTATAAGATAAGTTATAGTTCCAAGTAAAATGTCTATACATAACCTTATTATTTTCTATAACTAGGATCTAAGATTTGAGGTAAGTGTCCAATATTCAGGTGTGCAAATGCAATCTTAAATAGTTTATCAAATGGGGACTCTTGTACAATATCGTTATCTTATTCACAAGCTTTGTAATTAAGCACAAACGTGTTCACGACAATACGCCATTAATTGTGTCACAATGATTTACTAATCAAAGTTATTTCTATGCAATAGTCATAGCACAATTATCGAATCTCTTATCGTTCTTAATGCTTCCGCCAATTATGGTTTAAAGTTTTTTGTGTAGGTAAAATATTTGCTTGTTTTGTAATTTATTTTATTGAGAAATATTGATAAGAAATAAAAGGGCTAAGCTTGTATTCTGTTTTTGATTACAAAGACATGAATATTATGGATGGACGTTATAAAATTTGTTAGCTATTTTATATAATAGCTGTCATCCGCGAATCCGCCCGAACAATTTAAAAAAAACTTACACGGTGTAATGGCTAATCCGGTCTATCTATATATTATAACTTAAATTAGACAGTCTGATCGACTAACAATTACTTATTAGTTCACCCTGTAATCTTTAAGTTAATCTAAGATTCTTAAAATGCGTTTAGAACTTGTATTCCGTATATAGACTTAACGTACAATTGGTTATCTCCTCATACTAACGGGACGGATAAAGTGCAACAAGTATTTGTTTGAATAAGACATTTGAAAGCACTTTCGCGCTTGCCTCGCCGACACTTGTTACCGTGTTAAGTAATTTTAAAAATCGTTAATTTGTCTTAACGCTCTACACGTAAGTGGGACGACACTTACTATTTGACTGTCATTTGTTTACTTCAATTTCGTTCAATGGCTTTGTCTTGCTGTTAGGTTTGAATATAGTTTTATAATTATTAAGTAACGTCGTAAAAAGCTTTAAAATGTAACTATGTGTTCGGTACATAATTTCAATACTCTACGCAAACTTAATTCCCAACTTTTTACAATTATTTTCGCCAATTAATTGAAGTATGATATTAAGAGTTCATAATATATATATTTTTAGTAAATCTTTTTACCAATGAAAAATAGCGAAATATTAGTCACAGCTACCTAATCGGTAATTCTTTTCAATAATATAACTTAACAACCAAATCTTAATCTTGCAAGAAAATATAACACTCTATAAGTTTATATTCCAAAATTGTTAAAAAAATGCCAGATGTCGACCGACCACCCATGCTTTAGTTTTATCGCAACAAACTGCTGCCGTCGCGAGCGCATGCGCTTGTTCAAAGAAATAAGCTAACAATTTCATTTCAAAACAAATCTACGGATATCCTATGAAAGAAAGTGCGTAGGACGTTATCCTCCATCGTTGTCTTATTATAACAAGTTATAAAGTAAATTTACTTTTATGGATTAGAAATTAGATCACATTTTTCTTTAACGTGTGTACGGGATGCTGTATTTAAATGAAAATAGCCGTTAATAGAATGAAAATAAGCGTTATATTTAATTGAAGTGAAGATGAAAAGAAAATTATTAATGAAACGTCTTTGAATAAGGTGACAATGCTTTAGTATATTTTTCTGAATGTAATTGCTCACTGAGACTTTGTTGATATTGTTACTCTATTAATTATCTCGTTTGAAAAGAAATTGTTTTTTTTTACATTACCGATTTAATCTATGCTATCTAAAACATAATCATTTTAATATCTTTTTCTTGGTTTTAAAGATCGATTTTAATTTAGCAAATCATTCTTTAAAGAGACATCAACGCGTTAAGTTGGAGGTAATGCACATACAAATTACGAACGTAAAGTATATTTGTATGTCTTTATTTGACCTACGTATAATTCCAATAATCATAGTAACACCAAAAATGCCTACTTAACGACTATATTGACCATGTTATTTTAAAATAATTGTTGTTGAAATATTTTCCAAGTTGAATGAAGATCTGTTTTGAAACCATATCAGACAATTTCCTGAGAGCGGAAATAAGACAGGGTAGCATACTTCCGCCACCTACGCAACATTAATACATAGTGTAAGATTACGGTTAATAAGCATATATTTATTTTCATTCACATTTTTACATAAACTAGAAATGGTAAAAACATTAATATCTTGGCACTCACTTCATTACATATTTTCTACAACAAACATAAACACATGACTTCATTTGTCTTATATATTTTTAATTATTTTATAATAATGAAATAAAAATAAATTATTTTTACAGTCTGGAAAACTCATAAATGTTGTCGAAAAATTGTTTAACTACTCAAAAACTCAAAAATCACTCGAATTTAAAAATAGAATGGAATTTTATATAACCTGTATTTTTGTATTATATATTACATGAAAATTACTTTCAAACACTACTAGTGGTTTTAGAAATTCAAATAGGGGTAACTAAAACGATTAATTAACGATTTTCTGACGATTAAGATAAATAAATGATGTATCTTTCTTATAAGAAGTCCATAATTACAATCTCACCGAAGTCAGCAAATGAAAGTCTATTAACATTCTCAGTCGGATACTTGAAAGTAAGAATTGTACTTATAACTTTCTCATAGAGACATAAAAATTAAAGGAAATCGATAATTTCCAATGTAAAAGTCGTAATAACATGAACATTGTAATCAGAAGTCTAATTAAGTAGATTCGTCTCTCGTGCGTGGACGTAGTTTGTCATATTAGGAAGTTTCTGTTTTTTAATTTCTTTTCCTTTTATTAGGATTGTGGACAGTATTATGGATTTATTCTTAATTCAAATGAAAGCGTATTTTTCAAATTAATGTTACTTTTCACTTTTAACATTCTTTAATGAGAATAAAATAGGATAAGATTTTATTTTTTTATTTATTTTTCACGGTTAAAAGTATAATTTTATTATCTATAAATATACATGTATGATTTAGCATACGTGTTAAAAGGATTAACTAACATTAAAAGAGAATATTAAACCACAGTTGCATTAGATATGTGATAAGACAGTCACAAGGCTCAGGACAAAGAATTAAATCAACTACTGCATCTTGGGAGCCGTCTAACTAATCTCCTCACGTGGATCGCAGCGCTTAACGATAAATCTACAAATAATTTCATGTGCAGTACGCCTTATTATTCTTTAATATTTAATCGAAATTATAACAGTCTAAAAGCGTGTATTAACATCGAAGCTTATAAATGTAGCTTCCTGACATTTTTATAACAGGAAGAACATAGGTATGTAATTTATCTCCTGCAAGAAAAAGAATAACTTGACAACGTTATTGTGGCCGTCGAACCATAAAAAACGTTCGATTACTCACCGCTTTGCTACAATATATTGTTTTTTATTGCGTTGCTGTGTACATAAAAATCAATGCAAGACGCAAAGGACCACCTCTAGCATATGTAACAAAGAGTACAAAGACTCCTTGCTTATAAAAGTTCATAAAGAAATAAAATTTTACAACCAGTAACAAAATATGCCTGGACATCGGCGATACAAACGCGAAATGTAACATTATCTGTGATAAAATTTATGCTTCGATGTATCGTTAGCATTGCGTAGATGATTGCATTATTTGTATACTTTGAACAAAAACAAATTATATAATAATATGTTGTTTATTTTATTACATTTTAAATAATAAGTGTTCCAAATTTAAAAACATTTTTTTCCAGAATCTGTTTTTCATGATCTGAATAGGTTGCTTTGACTTACATAATCTTAGTAGGTAAATAATTATGTCGATGTAAAAGTTAGCTGTCGATTTAAATAAACTTATTAGAAAACCTATAACTTATTTCGAATGTACGGTCCTGGTAAATTGTGATGACAATATAGGTCTACGTTATTTCCTATTTTCCCTCATTAAAAGCAATAGTGTCAATATAAATTAAGTATTTTAACGCAAGAATATTTTAAAATGCAACGAAAACGTCCACGCAATAGGAAGGAGACAGTGGCTTTGCTATTAAAATTGAAAATATGTTTATTGAGTTGTATGAGAGTTTACGATCTGACTCCATACAGAATACACTTTCTTCGCAGCCATATCGGACAGTTATATTTATTTACAGCATCTGGAAATTGCATTCCCGACACTCGGCTGAATCGTCGCTTTACGTCGAGTGCTACAACAATTCACATTTTTATGAGATAATGATTTACGATGAAATTATTATAGCAAATAATAATGTAATTTAAACCATAACTGTATTGTAATTTAAAGGTTTTTCCGAATATTTAAAATTAAAACAAATGTATAAAGTAAAAAATATCTCATTCATTTTTCTTTAAACTTTTACAAGTTTTTAATTTTTGTAATTTTCTATTATTTTTTTTATAATTGTTTCCTTCACGTTGTGCTTGTGTCATGAATAAAGAAATTAAAATTCAAACTTTTGTAGTATTGTAAGTTTTCTTTAGAGTGGCAACCCTAGAGTTCAACAAGCGCGGAGTGTTCCTCTATTGTACGTACTATCGCACAAGGCGAGAAGAAATATCACACAGTCCCACCACCCATTAAGATCTCTGAAGACTTAATATTTTAATCTTATCGCCATTGAATGTAGTCGTGAAGGTGTAAGTTGAATTATATGCGCTTTTTATTAAGAAGTATTGTGCACGCATATTGTCATTGCGTTGTGTGCGTTGGACGTAAACCACGTGATTCATGGTGCTGCAGATAAAAAAAAGATTTCATAAATAATATTAATGTTGTAATTGGAGACTATTGTAACACATATCTATATCCTCCTTGTAATATCAAGGAATATATCGATATTCCAATTGATTTATAACATAGTTCAAAATATTAGCTTAGCGTTAAAAAAAAAGTTGAAGTTTTTTTTTTATATCATAAGGTGGCAAACGAGCCAGCGGCCACCTGAAATCGCTGATATAGCGAAGTGACCGTTGCCCATAGACATACGCAATTGCATATGCGTTTTGCCTACATTTAATCGACGAAGGAGAGGATGCAGGAAAGAAAATATTTTCCCTTCCCATGCATTCTCTCATCCGGAAAGCCCACTTCCACTTCCCATCCTTTCCTTATAAGAAAAAAGGTGGGAAGGGAAAAAGCACTGAATTAGGCCTCCGGGACGCACAGTCATCAGACGAAACGCAGAATTGCTTCCACTTCACGCATGTCTTCTGTGTGGTCGTGGTATTTCACCAGGCGAACCGGGACAATTCTACCACTGTTAATAAGGAATAAGTAAATTGATAACATAAAATGGACGTTCAATTAGTACGCAGTCAAAGAATGGTCTAGACTTAATATCATTAGAATGGACCAAATAGATAAAGTAAGTTTATTGTGATTGTTTATTCTAACCTCAAAATTAGATATCGTCAAAGTATTACTGTAAAGCAAATAGTGAACAAGCCGTAATTTCTGTCTAATTTTTGATGTATAAAAAGTTGGCCTAAAATCAATTGTAATTTTTTACTACATTATTAACGGTTAGACGATGACAAGAGCACAAAATTCAATATTAAAACAAAATGAGTCAGTAAATGTTGGCGTGAGAAAAATCGCGATGAACCAAAAAAGTAAAAGTACTTTCTTTGTACAGGAGCATGCAATATTTAAGGTTTTCGGCATACATGATTCACTGTGTCGAGGATTGAAATTTAAGATAACATGTTGAGAATTTTCGATTAGCAGGATGATGCAAGCGTTGACGATATAACGGAACCTCGAGACACCCTGTATAACGACTATGCCCATTTATATCATCACATCAGAACGAATCATACGTAAAAAGTTTTTCTCGTACCGTGTAATTGAAAAGTACTTTTTTACATTTGTATTCGATTAATCTTAATTTTGGTCATTATTGAATTCCATTATTTCGCTGGTTAAGTTATTGTTTTTGCGATGGAAAATAAGGAAAAGTACTCGACTTATGCCGTACTTCTTGTGTCCTTGGGACTATAATAATAGATTTATATTTATCCGAATAAGGGTGTCCATTAATTACTATGATTTCAGATTTTATTTGAGAAAAATATAAAGAGTGCCCGTGAAAACAGAGATGTTTGAAGCAATTTTTTCTTCGGCACCAAAGCTTTAATATTAAACACAATCTTAACAAACACTTTTTTGTCTAAAACTCGTAAATTACAAAATATTTTGAGCTGAATATTATTTCAAAAATTGGTCTTAACTTTAACGATGAATGTGATTCTTGCCATATGAAAACCCGTAAAATCCATCAATCCCTATGTTGTAAGCTAAAGTTACGTTGTCCTTAAAACACCACGGTTTCTGTGAAGTAAGATATCGCTGCACCGAGTGAATCGTCTGCGTGCGTCACATACCGTCTCACGATGCGACCGTTATTGCATTCGAATAAAAAATTCGATAATTAACGGTAAAGTTAACGGGTCGGAGGGCAAGCCTTTGTGAGATAAAGGATCGCACTGAACATTGTTGCAACTTTCGTTAGTTCGAAATGTGCATCAGAGCTTTTTGCAGAAATAACGTGTGTCAACGTTTCTAATATTTAAATATTTATCACCATTATTTAAAACGAAGTTAAAAGATTCTTGTAAAAGGAAGATGAGCTAAAAAGAATTAAACGCTAAAATAATAAAAGTTTGGTATCTTTTATAATTTCTTTTTTTTTAATAATATATGTATAGCACATATTTTTCGCCTTATCATTATACATATGCTAAATCTCGAAACCAAATCTGCTATAACCAATTAAAACAATTTTTGTTAGAGACGTGCAAATAAATTGCCGTGAGTATCTTAACATATTAATGAACATACTTAGTTTTGATGGATGAAAGGATGTACATATGTCAGTAAGAAGGTATATCCATAACGGCTGAACGGATGTAATCATCGGGCACAAAGATAACTGTTGTGGAATAGTGCTACCTTTTTTAATTTCGCGCGGATGAAGACGCGGGAAAAAGCTAGTAGTAATATAAAAGTTCCGTAATAGTATATGTTAACCCTTAATACTGGCCAATAAGACTCGCGTGGGCGGCGCGGCTCTAGACGATTGTGGTTTAAATACATTTAGTGTCGCACTTCTCGACTTATATGTACAAGAACTGTCTTTTTTCTCTTATCTTGATATCCTGTGTGAATATTTTGCTATTTTAATGATGGAACGCATTTTAATTTGTTAAATTTGTACCTACGATAGTTTTTTGAGATGTTACTTAAATCGGATTTGGTGTAGGAGAAAAAATTAGCCGTAATTTATTATTATAATCATAACTAAAATAATTATTCAAACTTTAGTGAGACATTATACTAAACTGATATTAAAACGACTAAACACTGAAACTAGTCGGTGCCGCCACCAGACGAACATACGTGAGTGTTTAAAATAATTATCACCAAAAACAATAGAACGAAAGAATATAGCGAATGGTTGTAGCGTCATATTCAGTCATATAGTAAACCGTAGATAGATCTACATTACCGGAATAAGTAAACAAAAATTTCTTGAGTGTTGCAGAAGTTTTTTTTTTCTTTTAGTTTTTTTTTTTATACAAAAAAGTGTATGCTAACGTTTCATTATCCTTGTATAAAGCCAATACTTGTGTCACAAAGAACATATTTCAAAGGCAAAGCATCCAAAGCTAAATCAGCGGCGGGCAATATAAATTTCGAATTGACACACATCGGACCAGCCATAAATATTAACTTCGTTTTGTTTCCAAGCAACATTTTTATGTGGACAACTTGAAAAAAATAACTTCCCAAATAACTCTGGACATGAATAAATAAAACAGTGTGGTAGTAAATGTCAATAATATGCAAAATAATGGATGTTAATCTCGGCTGGATATGTTATTTGCGAGTTGGTTCACATCAAAGATTAGCCGGCATTTATTTAAGGTATATTTTTTATAAACTAAACATTTTATTGGTCTTCAAGGCTAAGTTCCGGTCATGACTATTAAATACTCATGACATAGTTACCGCCCATATCGTTCCACTGACCCGAAACAAATTTTAATGATTTAACTTCATCAATAAAATCTATTAGAATGTTATAGTTACCTCCATATATATCTTTTCAATTTCAGATTCACAATTATATTCGCCTTTTAATTAGTAAAATCACAATTATTTCAAACAATTCAGTCGCTTAGGGATCGAATTTTACTATCGAGGTTGAATTACAGCAGTCTTTTTATTTTATGTGCGTTAATATTTGTAATTAAATAATATTAAGAGCGGGATTCATATTAGATTTAAATTAAAAACTTAAGAAGGCACGAGCCATTAACAATAAACAAATGATTTAGTCGTAATTCAAGTTTTTTTGAAATTTTAATATATTTGGTAAAGGTTCGTACCGTTGATATTTTGAAATATTAAAATATATTTGTACTCTTTGGCATTGTCTCCGCCTACCCCAGTGATCGTATCGATTCCTTATTTCATCGGATATAAAATATAAGTGAGATGAGATAAAGTGTCTTTAAATCCGTGCGGAAGCTTTATTGCCCCTAAAATATCTTATTTTTCTAAATGCATAATTTTTCTTTTTCCCATAAAAATCGTTAATAACAATTTATATTTGTAGTACTTAAAATCTACTATCTTCTTTATACGATAACTCCATATTTGGTAATAAAAGAAATTGATTTTTTTATATTTGGAAAGTGCAAATGTTCCATTTTTAAATTACTCTTAGAATATATTGTCATTATTCGCCAAAAAAAAAACGTATTGACAGAATTAGCTAAGGAAAGAAAGAATAACCATAAACAGAAAATTGGCAGCGTGAAAATTAACTTTTAGCGATAGTTATAAAACATGTCAAGATAATCAAAAAATCAGGAATCATACAATTTTTTTAGACAACATTATTAATACTTTTTATTCTTATAAGTTTATTAACTTAACAAAAGTTTCCTTGATTCAGAATTCACTTTTTGGAGCCTACTAATGCATGCTTCCAATTTTGTCTTGAAATAAAATGTCGGGTTAAATCAGGTAAAAGTAAATTTAGGTTATCAAGGAATAATGAGTTTATTTTGAACACATTAGACAGAGATTATCCCTTGTTACTCTAACACAGCGAATCTTCGTCACTTGATAAATTATACTGTAATATAAATCAGCGGATGTAATCACACTAAAGTCTGATAACTTTTATCGGTTAAGCGAACATTTCACGAAATACGCATTAAGATACTATTACAGTACTAAAATAGACGTTAATCTAACAGGTCGCAGACGGATAACGACAGACCAGCGGACACCCACGGTCGACCTATTGACATTGTTTATTATTTTTGTTATTACTCGTTGCGAACTGAGTAAATAGTAATTAATACCTACACGCTTTCACGAACAACCGCTGGACGTTGCGAATTCGGTCACCGACCTGTCTACCCAGTTTAAGACTAGCCATGGGTTTTTGAGACCAAAATCTCCTTTGAAACATTGTTATCTGTTTTGTCAAATATAATGGACAGGGATGACGATATGTTTTATACAATGCTTTTGGTCTCAGAAACCTACGGTAGGTGAACTAAGTTACTGATAACTAGATTTCCATCGATTAAATATATGTGAAAAACCATTTTATCAATCCTTTATTTCTCTTTGAAAACACAGTGAAGCAATGTTTTTACATGTGTCAAGTCAATTAAACTCTCAGCGACACAATCAAGTATGATGTCATTGGTTAATAATTAATACGATCTGTTTTTGTTTTTAATTTATAGAGCGGCACACGGCAGCTGTCTTTGAAGTACACAAATGTAATACATTGCAAACCATATCAAGATTTACCTCCATATATTGTTAAAAGATGTATCGTGTACCGCCCAACAAGGTTTAACATATATTCTTCAGTAAAGCAATAGAGCTAGAGAAGTATTTTTTGTAAAAGAGGAAGAAATTAGTTTCTACCAAATGCGCGACTCTTGTAACTCTCTTCTTCTCTAATAAATTCTTCAACTCTTCTTCCGACATTTTATCTATTTTGCCATCAATTTTTCTCCTCTCTTATGCAGCGATTGACAGTGCACCTGGAATCTTGTTTTCAATCTTAACTTAAGAATACTGGGAGTAATACATTACCACGTACACATATTTTATTATATGAAAATATATTTCTATTACCATCTTGACTTGTAAAAGTGATCAAGAAACTAAAAACAATTACAATGCATTTTTAACAATTAAATATTTATAAGTTAATAAATAACTAGAAAACAGTAATAGTGATGTTTTGTAATAACATAATGAGAGAACAGAACGTGTAAAAATAAATAACATCTACTTGTAATAATTAATGTTGGAAAATAAACACCTTGACAATGTCATATTGAATAAAACAAAATGTTATTTAATTTATCCAGCAAAATTATATCGTTAGCGATGCTAGAAATACATTACATTTATACTGAAATATTGAGCAAAATAGATTGTCCGTCGCAGGACTCGTATCGCGCCTACGCGACTTTTGCAGACAGGATGCGCGCCGACAATAATATTCCCTAATTGCAACATATCTGCCTCTCATTTAGCCCGCACCTTCGTAACGTAGGTGTTACGTACTTAGTATTTCCATCTCAATGGGATCGATTCTTTTGTTCTTGAAATTACTGCGACTTTTTTTTCGTATAACTCTTGGAGATTAAGCTTTATATGGCCAATTGACAGAAGAGAAATGTGTATCGCGGCAATGTACGTTCTACGTTCCTTTACAATTTATTTTTGAACTCCTGTATTCTTAACTTAAGTTATCAAGCTTGATTTTAAAACAGTGAGGTGTCAAACGATTCCTATTCTTCCTTAGATTTTCATAGTCTTACTAATTTTATAAATTATCAACAAGTTTAAATTAACTTTAGTTCATTATAATAAAAAATGTGTGAAGAATAGAAATAAGAATGATAATATTGATTGATTTATTTAACTATTGCATATTAAATTAAATATAAAAATACTACATAAGTCGAGGTCACTGAACCATCTCCGAGATTGGCCGAATATTCATTTTAACGAACTAAATAGCCGTTAGATATTTATTTTCTTTGTCTCGAGGCGGTGTTACAAAGCGAAAAAAACCAAATCGATGACAAAAGACGATAGAAACCCGTGAATTCTTCACATACATCCACGTGTAACTGATTCTTTGAATAAAAGCTTTGATATTTTATGGCCATTATGAAACGTATAAAATTAAACATTCGACGTAGTCTAAGTGCGATGCAGATTTTCTTAATATCATATAAAAAGCGATCACACCGTCTTACAAAATTGCCAACATTGAGGGCTCGACAGCATTCAAAGAAGTAAATGGGGAAATAATTGATTCTAATGATAAACACGGCGATGTCATTTTAACTTGCGCCGCCTCAATGGATTTACTGACGTTATGACGATGTAATGATCCGACAAAAAAATGAGAACAAACAACATTACATATGTTTATGCGTTGTTAATTGGCGCTTTCGTAGTGATGGCAGCTAAGATTACATACCGGCGGCGGCTCGCCCGGAGATCGGACACTCCGCTAATAGCCTTTGTGATCATCAACGTTTAAGTTTCCACCTTTTTGTCATGTTCTTGTCTATTTCCTTTTTCTAGATCGAATCAATAAATATTAGATTTGTATAGGTTTTTTAATTTACTGATTTCGAACTTAAAATGCTAAAAGACATTTTAGCAAATTATCGCGTGAATCTGGCAGCGGCTACGACTGTCTTAGAAATGTATGTAAATGTTACATATGTAATGTACATAGTAATAACATTTGCTATAGTCGAGTTCAATGAAAATGAGAAATTATAACAAACTTATTCAAAAAGAATATGTTTATCTCACCTATTTAAACACTGAAATTTCAAAAATACATCCACAGACGATAGATGGTCATACAGTAATATTTGTAAATTATTGTTTGAATTTTTTTATGAATTTATATGGTCAAGTGAAAAATTTCTAACTCCCCCGCCTAAGTGATGTAGATAATTCTGGAGCAGCATTCTTGTCATAATACTAAAAGTTACATAGTAAAAACTTTTCAAATTATTACATTTAACTTGTAACTGAAACAGTATTTTAGCAAAAAGACATGCAAGTTTGAGACATTGATGTAGACATGCATATGCTATAGCGGGTCGTGTCAGAATCGACGCTTATAAATTAGGTGCGGGAGAGCGCGCACGATCAACAAAACCCGCGCCCGCCAAATATCAAAACCACATCTAAACGACCCCTTTACTCTATACGGTATACAGATAGAATAATAACCAAGCAAGAAGACTTTATTAATATTTTAGCAAACTCACGTAGTTACATAAGTACAAAAATGTTATAAGCATTAATGCATTTTTTAATTTTTTTTTCTCAATTTTCATTCAATTAAAAATATATATATTTTTTTTTATATCAGAAGGCGGCAAACGAACGAGCGGCCACCTGAAATCGCTGAAATAGCGAAGTGACCGTTGCCCATAGACACACGCAATCGCATATGCGTTGCCAACCTTTAATCGACGGAGGAGAGGATGCACAGAAAGAAAATATTTCCCCTTTCCATATAATTATCAAAGATTTAAAAAATAGTTTTTAAGAATAAAAACAACTATTCGATATGTTTAGCTGTTTGTAGTACATGTTTATTTAAGAATGGAATTAAAATATCTTAAATCTCGTGTTAAAAAAATGTTCGTGAGTTAATCGTATGCTGTAAATGTCTCAGATTCACAGACGCCGCCTCAATCCCCGCTAGGCGCCGCTCGGTAACCGAGCGTATTCTTTTTGGGCGATCTCATCGTCTTTTTTCAATCTTTTGGGGGTCTACAAGCGTCGTTTTTTAATGAATCGGTGTTAACCTTCACGTGGAACGAGTAACAGGGTGCCGATTGGAGATAAACGTCCGTCGCGTTTGTTTTTTAAAAGTTTAAAAATGGTAGAAATGACAGGGCGTTGGTTCGGTGCGCTCTTTAGCTCGGCTCACTCGATAGCCATCTTCGACTTAATTCTCTTATTAGTGTTGTGTTGAATTAAGTTTTTGGTTAAACACGTTTGAATTACATTAACAAATATTTTGAATACAACTCTGAATGGAAATAAATTTGTATACTTTTATACAATCGATTTTGGCTTTTATTTATTTGAAGATTTATAAAGGATAAATTTATAAATATTGTTACTGTTACTTTATCCATATATGAATATGTCTCCGACTTTAAATTTAGTTATGTTGAATTGATGAACTTCAATAAAATCTTATCACTTTTGGTTACTTCAATTAATTTTATCTCATCTTTAGATTTCTAATATTTATCACTTGAAATTACTTGAATTACTCCATGATAACATAGCGCCATCTATTTTTTTGAATTGACATATTTTTTGCATCCGTCTGTAATTTTTTTTGTAAAATTTCACAGTATTTGCTTAACAAATTTCATAATAATAAAAAAATAAAATTATGTTAATGAGTAAATATTAAATGTATTCTATGTGTATTATCGATAATTTACTCGAAGTTAAGCTACTCAACAATAGGTGGCGCTTATGCTAAAACCTGTACGATGTGTATAAAAGTAGTCAATTTTAAATTTTATAGTTTTCAATTATGTTTCAAGCTGGTAAGCTAGTTTAGTTTTACAAAAAATCCTTTTTGTAAATAAGGACTATAACTTATTTGTGCCCTTTTAAATTTCCTTCCAAAATGGGCACTTCCTTACACATTTTTCATCATTCTTTACACTTCCAAAAACATGTAAAATGTATTCACATCAAAATACAAAAATAATACATGCGCATGTTAAAATACTTATTTATCATAAGTTACCATAATATTCCTTACGCTTTTGATTAACCTAATTAAAGAAAACAAGTAAATTTGAAAAGATTTAAATCTAAAACAATATCAGTTTGAAGTTTTATGTTTACAAATAATATATTCCGAATTTCATATGAGACATTTGCATATAACAATTATTTTAAATCTTCATAATATTAAGGATCTTCAGTTAACATAAATAATGCCCTCCCACTAATTCAAAAAAAATGATAATAAATTTTATTATAGATGCTTTGGCAGTGGAAACATTTGATGCACTTTTTCTTTAACGCACATTACTTTCTCATATGGGAAAGAAAGGATAAGATTTAAGAGATTAGATCGAAGATAATTTTAAATCATAATTCGCAAAATTTCTTTCACATGTGCTATTGTAATTCATGTCAATAAAAAAGTTAGCGCTCAACTAAACCGAAAGGGATAATCCCATCTGTTTACGACTGATCTCACCGAACGGTCAAATCATCGGCGGCGCCTTTTAGGACGCCCGCCGTGAGATTATAAACCATTCGTTAACTCGAGATTGTTATTAAATTAAACGTTAAGCGCCACCGGATGTGGGCGGATTACAATACAAATTGGCGTGATTGTAGGCGCCGGCGTTTTCGTCCATCGCATCTTACTTTTCTTAAGCTTTTTCTTTTTTCAGTCATCCGTCATTTCTGAGAACCGTAGCCGATTGGCATTCTTTGCCAAATACGCTTGCAAATATCATTATGAATTTTCATTTTGTTGAACATACTTTCCTTTTTTGTATAATAACCTTATAGTCCGGGCTATGTAAGTTTAATAAAAGATTTTTTGACGAAATTACCTGCCGGAAAAAAATGACCAACAAAATTGACATAACATCGCAATATTTCAACATGCGATCTTATTGACAGACAGTTTGAAATTGTTAGTATTTAAACATCAAAATTAATTAATTTCAATGATTGCAGACGATGTTTGTATCATCCTTATACATTAATAAATAATCAATTTCATATTATTTTTCTCTTAAAGATCCCTCCCTCATTAGATCTTATACTCGGCGACCTATTTAACTCAATTAACGAGTTTTCCCCACTTGGGAGGTCTGCGTTTAACAAAGGTTTGCTTTGCTACAAGCGGTAATAAACATAATAATTACAATAAAACTACAGTTACTGAATATACTTTATAGAATTAAACTCATAACAAAGAATAAAAATAAACGACCTGCGAACGTGTTACGTTGATATAAATATGCATCGAGTCGCTACAATTTGGCACTAAATTAGCAAAAGGCGAGCAAACTGCATTAGCAGACATAAAAAAGTGCGAACAAAAAAAATCTGTATTTACAATGCAATAATAATATCGACAAATAATTATAACATATACTTCGGTTGGAATTGATTGCTTTTAAAGGGTTCGTCGCATCTCCTTTATCTTGTTATTTTTTCAAACACTTAAAATCCTAAACGATTACATGTTTATTTCTTTTGAAGCAGACAAAATGGAGCCTTGAAGTAAAAAAGAAATAAGGCAACATTCGTATTACAGATAGCTTTTATAATATTCGTTCGGCCAAAGCCGTGACGATAATTCCAACACGTAAGATCGTACGAGATAACGCGACGCAAAAACTTGCAGTTTGCGACACTAACCACTTTGTTTTAGAGATTAACATCTGCACGGACAACTCAATGGATGTAACTGTACCTTATTTCATAAACTATTCAATAAACAGTTTTCGAACTCATCTTTTTCCTAACAAAGGCGTTAATCCGTTAAAGTAGCCGACTGCGCATAATGATTCCAACATTTGCTCGACCAAACAAAGTTTTGGGTATCTATTATTTAAGTAACAAAGGGTTTTTAAACATACGGTGTTACATTGTTGTAAGTAAACGACATTACACGGCCCTCGCAACGCCTTAACGCTTCTGTGTCGGCCACATAATGCGCGCACCGATGTAAACCAAAGAATTAGATGATTCATTCATGTTCTTTAATTTTGCGCGCAACACATCCGGGTTTTTATACTTTCGCGTTTAATTATAACGAGGTTAGTATTTTCGACAAATACACTCTTGTTACACGCTAATAATTCACTCCTTTGTTGTTCACAGCAAATTAATTTTATGCCTCGGACGATAAATAAACATTTTTGGCAAAAAGAAGTGGCCTCGAAGTGCAGTCTAGCATATACCTAACCATAACAATGCGGCTTCGGCATTCCGCACGCAAAGTAACACCATATCCTTGGGAATGTATCGTTCTCCCATCGAAATATTTCAAAACTCGATCACTATCTCGGCGACTACGCAGCGAGTTATTGAATAAGACGTGAAAAATGATGAACGCGACGCAAAGGCTTCGCCGACGATCGGTCCTCTCTTTCCCCGGTCGGATTTTCAACGGGCAAAAATGGGATAGCGAATTTGGGTGAACAAAGGCGGTGTGATGTGACAGCAGTGTTCGATATACCTTCGCCTACCGCTCGGTGAGGTCTTTCCGCAGCGGGGGGCTATTCCATACCCGAGGAATTCGTATCACCTACAGTGCGATCTCTCACAGTTTTGTTGTCACTTAATTACCTAATTTATTGCGATCCGTCGTTATCAGACGGTTGTGACGAGTCGTCAAGCGACCGGGTAGACTCAGTGGGGAACTTTAGTGGGCGGTGTGTTTGCTATCGACGGAGGTCTATTCCCGAAATTGAGACATTAGCGGCGAGACTTTGGTCTCCTTGTATCGTGGCGGTGCGCTTAATGTGTCACTCTCACTCAATTTATTATAGCGAAACAATATAACTTATTTATTTACGACCTCCTTAATAACTTTAAACTTCTGAAAGTCACCTACACCGTAGCTATGTCTCATTAATCGTATTTAGATTATGATGTAAAGGTGTAGTCTTATTATTTAAACATCATTGTTAGTTCTAATAAAGAAAATTGCATTTGTTTCTATAAAAAGTTAAAAACAAAAAGGTCGTGTTTACCAACGAGATCCTAGTTCTTTGAAATTAATGGGTAAAACTGTTAGAACGCTAAATGTTTTGTGTACGGCGCAATATTATTTTAGAACGAAATTTAATAAAACCACGAGTTCTTACAATGAAACGCACTATTTCAGCTATCAAGTAATTGTTTTAGAGTTTGTAATGTTATCAAATAACTAAGATTGAAGTAAAACAATGCAACTTGAAAAATGTCTATTCAAAATTCAAATATTTACAGTATCATTAAAGTAGGGGTCAGGTTGAGTGTGGGATAGTTTTTATCAAACAAGCGAGAAGCGAGACCATTAAGTCAGGACGTTGTCCACAAACCAGTCCGACACGACGCTAATTTACGACAAGTCGGCTGTGACACATTAACTAAATTATGTCGTGTTCAACATTGTATCAAAATTTATTGAATTTTATTTTAATTACGATGACTACTGGCTTCATTTAATTACATCAATAAAATTACAACAAATTACTTTTTTAATTTATAGTTATTATAATTTGTCTGATAGTCTGAGTCTTCGGCATGACTGTTTATTCGCTAAAAAGTTATTAAATTGTTTAAATTATGATAAAATTACTGCAATCGTGAAAAGTTGGTTCACTACTGTTTATTTTTTCAAATAAAATATCATTGAATTTAAGCGACGCGGCATTTAAGTTTTTTGATCTGTTTGTTTAACTTCCTTAATTTTTTTTCTTACTGTTTTTTAGAAAATGTTCGTCTAGTTAATTAAATACTTTCCTTCCTATTCCTTCTATTTTCAAAATAACTTGGATCCTTTTATTAATTAGGTACAAGAAATTAATTGTTTTAGGATGTATCTTACATGACAATTTTCGCAAGGAATTGAAACACACCATGTCGTGATCTTATAATCGTACTACGAGGCTATTAGCGCTAACTTTGATTTACATTTATTACAAAATTAAGTTAGAATATAAAAGTGTCCCAGACAAACGGATAAACGCGGAGAAGTATAAGTGATACTTAATAAAAGTCAAAAAATCCTAAGTTATATTAACACTTGGGTCACGAGCCTTGGAAGTAGCAAACAATGTGGCTAAGGGCTATAACACGAAGAACGAATTGCACCTTTAACGTACATCATAAAAATATCGCATCAGTGCATCTCGGAACACAAAACGCCCGCCCAAACTAAATCTCAACTTATACGATAACATTCGAATGTGAAAGGTTTACTAATGCGCAATTTCATACTTTATTGGCGATAAAAACGGACAAAGCGATATATGTGTCGTAAATAAGGATGTTTATATGTGAATAATAGATGGAATAATTGGGCGTAAAAGTGAATTGGAGCGGCGGTGAGCCCGTGTGAAGTAGCCGCGCGCCGTCATTGGCTGGCTGACAATGTAGTTGATTTGTAAAGAACCACAGCGCACACGGAAGGGGATTTTTAATAGACGTACACTTGGACCCCTTTATTTAACAACCTACTCGTTTTTTATGATGGATTTTTAACACGGTGATTTAAGAATAAATTAAAGTTCATCTCTGCGAATAAGTTTGTGTAAGTATAAACTAATAGAAAACAATAGAGAAACATAGATTTATGGATTTTACTTTTTATAATATTAAGTGGGACAAAATGAGTATTAAAATCCAAAAGTAAAATTATGAATAAATAAATATTTGTGAATAAGGCATTTAAGAATTTCACCCCGTGTGCAATGATCGACGCAGCCTCCCGATGATTATCTTGCGTGATAAATGGACCGTGTCAGAATTTATTGTGGGCTCGGTGTAACTCGACTATTGTCTCAATGAATATTTTTTTGTATAAAGATTCTTGTTTCACAAGTGGCGTTTAGGATTATACTTCAACATCAAAAAGTGGTCTATGTTATGACAGCCTGAGCTATTTCATAGCGGATCGTAAATTGATTTTGATATCTTTTTTTATCGTAAAACTAAATCGATTTCGATTTTTATTGGCAATGCGTTTTCATATGCAAATGTAGAAAGCTATATTTGTGATGAATAGCATTCAAGTTGGGTGCAGTTATGTATCGACCCTTGGTTTACGGAAAGTCGTGCGAATTCTTGCTCACCACGCACGAGGTTGTTGGCACTTAATTTTTTTACGTTGACATTATTACTAACACTGACGCGTCAAAAAAATGTTGTAAAATATTAAGTAGTATATTTTTAATTTATAGAAGGCAAAGATTATGGCGCATTCGTACGTGACGTGTTCTCTAAGCGGCCGCAAGCTTTTTAATTTTCTAACAAAAGAAGTTAAAATGACGAACATAATCTTTTTATAACCTTTATTCGGCGTGAATACAAATGAAGTGTTGCATATTGCGCTATATATTACAATTTAATCGGTTTTATGATTCTAAATATTTGGACAGGATTTTTATCGGAAGAGTAATTTGATATTTTGTTGAAATGCACTCTTTATTTTGAATTTTATGATTATACGTCTATGCGTAAAGACTATTAAAATTTCTACGACGAGAAACATTTAACACGTTTTTTTTTCTAAAATATTTTTAAATTGTCACCTTTTGTATCGTGCATACGTAAAAAGATTGCTACGCGGGATTGCCTGCTTGCCTACTGCTTTCTGTGGAACAGTGTCACCAATTTTTATCACTCTACAATATAGTATAAAATCGGTCAATCCATTAAATCAGGCACTCACAAATAGACATACACATTATTTACATCTTCCTAATACGTGATTCTAAAATCAATAGTCCTTATGTCTAAAATAACTAGTCTTCTTTTGTCTATAGATTTTATCTCTTCTAAATTTCATAATAATTTTTTAAATATTTTACTTTGGTAAATACATGTCTTACTTTTAGTAAATGTATTGTGATAGATATTTCAAACATTGTATTGTGTTGTTTTCAGGTAAGATTGCTACGATAATTTCAAAAAGTTGCACGGAGTACAACTAGCTTCGCATATCTCCCGTGTTCAACCACGTGGCATCATCTCACCTGCCATTAGCAAATGCAGGGTCATTTAATCTGATCACAATGTAAGCGCCGCAGAACGCGCCGCGTGACGACCGTGTGTCACACCTGTCAGCGCGCAAGCCACGCCAGCTGCAAACACTAAGTATTGTTCCCTACTATTGAATATCAGAGATTTATAATCGTGGTGATGCGATTAGTTTTTAAGATTATAATTATACGGCTTTTGAATCGCGAAAGCGACCGGACTATGCCCCTTGTGGTTATATTAATTTATAGATTTTTTTGTATATAAAATAAGAGAAATAACAAATATACACAGATAATAAAAACATTTAGTTTTTAATCTGAAAGAATAATAAATTCTTAAAAACTTTTCAACACCTTTAGCTACGTTTAAATAATCTAATAATAGAGTATTTAAACGGTCTTAATTAGCTTTGTAGTATATATTAAGTTATAGAGTAGAAGTGTTTTCTCATTCCAAGGTCGAATGTGCGCCTAATTAATTTTCCAGAACATTTAAGAGAATATATTTGACCGCTAACTGTATAAACGGTTCACTGAGTTGTTTCGAGGAACACCAAACGGTTGCTCTTCGCGCCGTCCTCGATACTGAGAAACTAACCGGCTGGAACGTTGGGGAAAGCCTGTATAAATCCATTAACTAGCAACCTATATCTGAGTTTTAAATACTAAATTTCAGATAGATTAATAAAGTTCTGCAGTGGTAATGACAAGTCCATTGAGCGCTTTGTAATACATGGAAAATGGAGCGCAAAACTAGATGAATTTCTCCTTACACTAAAATGCCAAAGTTCCAATTTGCCCATGTGCAATTTAGGGAGCATTACCTATGGTTTGCGAAATGAGTTACTATTATAAAATATCTCCATGAACACAATAATTACAGTTTTAAAGTTTTCTTCAAAATTTAAGTTACAATGTCATTAGATCGTTGATGTCTTTTACTTGGCGATGCATCCATTTTATTTTAAGGAAAATGAAAGTAAATTTTTAAGTTACTTATTTACGGATTACTTAGTTAAAATAGGGTTTTATATTAAAAATATTATTTGTTACGAAAGTACGTAAATTTTTCTATACAACAATATTAAGTATTAAACATTATGAAATATTGCGCGATGAATCTAATTATCGAAAGTATTCAATGAGCAAAATCATTTCATAACATATTCGTGTGAGTAGTACTCATATGAATGGTGAAATTTTACCAAAAAATCTCTAGTGACGCATATTGATTTGCATCATGATTTCATTCACGCGTGAAAATCCAAATCACAAATTTTTCTCAAGTTATCACACGTTTTTTGTCTACTAGCTGTCGCCCGCGACTCCGTCCGTGCGGAATAAAAAAAAACTATTGGTTGCAGCGTAATGTTATATAGCCTAAAACCTTCATCTATAAATGAACTATTCAACAAAAAAAGAATTTTTCAAATCGGACCAGTAGTTCCTGAGATTAGCGCGTTTAAACAAACAAACTCTTCCGCTTTATAATATTAGTATAGATTAATTTAAAATAGTTGTAACACTGGTGACCAGTTTTGTCAACTAGTCTAACAACAAAACATAATAGCTTAAACCACGTTGATTTTATTCGTATGTTTAGTAAACGCGTCAAACAACTAACATTGTAGACTAGAAATAGTAGAAATAGCATAGTGGTTTTATTATTTTTTGTTATTAATAGGCTACTTGCAATTCAATGTATTTATTTCTTCTTCTTTGCCTTTTAATTCTATGATCAAGGTTCGATTATTGATAGCAGGAGACCTACAATTAGGTGACCTCTTTGACGGCGCTTAGTAATTTAAGAAAATGGTTTTAGATAATGTAGGTGTTGACAGTTTATTTTGTTCAAACTGTATTTATATATAATTATTACTATATAATTTCATAAATACGACAACTTTTGCAATTGCCTCTACGTGAGACTTAATTTTATCTTAGTTAATTTTACTAATAAATCTTTACTATTTCCTAAGATATTTTAATGAGTTAGAATATTTACACGTATCCAGTGGCTATATCGAGCGGACAGCGAACGTACGATACAAGCAATTATTTGAGTAAAAGTTATCGACTGCAATCTGTAGGAAGAACGTAACCGCTAATCGACAAATGGCACGTTTAATGGTTCGCCTCATATAGTCATACCTACATGTTTAACCTAAATGCATACGACTATGTAATGCTCGTATAAAAAAACCTATTCGTTACATTAGCGGAAATACCACCAACGTGTGTACCCGATGGTCATCAAAGTCGCCGCAAAATTCCTTCACACAATACCCGAAGAGATGCCAAAGTCATAAACAATCTGTAACGATCCCCGCTCCCGCAACCTTCGCGCTGGACAACAACGATATTTGACATCTAAATTATTGCGCGAAAGGCAGCACGGATGCACCCTCAGCACAAACACATCGCCCCCCCGATGTAGGCAGATGAACAACCTTAACAAAGGAAACAGCAAATAATATATCAGATAAAAGAATTTTCAAAACAAACTCAAAATACCAAAGCGTTTGACACGAGCATCCGCTCGGCCGCAAAAAAGGTGAACGAGCGTGACCAATTTGAACCCTAAAATAGACCTTAACTCAATATTTTGAAAGGTTATTTCGTCATGGCCCCGCGCGTGCTTTGATCTCGCGATAGATCTCAATAGCGGGTGATTAAAGGCGCCTATGATTTTGGTTGAATGCTTTTTTTTCAATCGTTACTACCTTCATCGGTCGTACAAAATAAACGGCACACTACTGTAAAAGAATATACAATTATTGAGCTTTGAATGGTTACAGCGGGGGTGAAGTGCTCATAAATTGTTTTTTTTTTCTGTCGGTTGGATGTTGGAATCTTTTAAAAATCATAAACGACATTTCGGACAGTGTATTCAAAAGGTGTCAAGGGAGGCATTGGGGTGCATTGTGTTTGTAAACGAGATACCTATTTACTAATTATATGCTTAACTTAAGAATTAAAATGTTTTTACATAAACACAACATATTATAACTCTTTTATTTATAAAATATTTAACTCAATCGAATTTCGGATTTTAAAATTTTTACAAGTACGGTAGGTTATAGCCGCGGCGATTAGTTCTGGCAATGGCTTATTTTTAAACCCTATGATATTTAAATACACTAACGAGTTTTATTAACAAACAATAAAATTAGAATAGACAGTGAAATGAGTGGAGGTCACAGACCGCGAATTAGGAGAACGGAGCAAACGGGTCTATGAACAAAAACATGTCATAATAGGTACGATCTTGTTTGAACAAGTCCCGCTTTTAATATTACCTTAAAAGTGAAAGCTTTTCTTTTGAATGAACATAACATCAGCTTCTTAAACCATATCAATTTAAAAAAAATATTTTTAGTAAATCAAAGAATAAAAAATTATCAAATAATATTAAACTTGAATTATTAAGAAAAGTTATATCTGAACGTAATTTCAAGTAGTTGTGTATCGAAAATTGCCATATCTTAGACACATGAAAATACAATGGAAGTAGAAGAGAAACTGCTTCATTAATAAGTGACGGATGCTTACTTTACTTCCGGCTTCGATCCGTATTTACCTTGTTAGTGGAACTAATTGCGAATGTCAAGGTTACATCTTTATTGGAATATGTCACATGACCTTGAGAAAGGACAAATTGTGTACGAAGTACTTCTATTGCTTGTTCTTAAAATATAGACGATAACCGTACATCGAATCATGTTTTTTTTAAATTATGTATGTAATTATAACGAATAGTTTTGCATGTTTTAGACTTTCTTTTATTTTTTTTTTGGATCCGCTCGTGGAAATTAAATTTCTTTACACATTCACTGAATTGACTTAAATTTTCTTTGCAAGAAAATCTGGTTGACTAACTAATAAACGCAACAACTTAAGTATCCATACCAATGTCTTTGTCGTCCTATCAACAGTTCTCTCTACCTAAGTTCCATGTTCTAAAATTTTCATTGAGCTTCTTGAGGTGTTAATTGTAGCGCTGACGCTCATTATGTGTGTTCGAGGAGCTATCGTAAATTTGGTCCTTCAAGGCCATACTAACAAAAGGACCAAGTGTCGTTCAATCCCAAAGTCGGTTTTACAAGAGGCTGCCTGGGACGCGCGTGTGGGCTCCTTAATACGTAGACCTTAAGGTGGACCTGACAAATCGTAAAATAAAAATTAATGAATAATAAATTATGTTATTAAGTCTACCGCTTAACAATTTACGACGATTAGGTTATTAAACGCCCAATAAAACTTATTTTATGTGAAAATAACATTCGTATAATTTATAAAGTGAGCAAATTTTAAAAGTGTTAATAAATTTCAAATAACATTTTTGTTTCAAGAATCATCACGACATTATTATATCATAACAAATTGCTCATTGATGATAACTTGACGTTTTAAGCCAATAATAATCGTAAATAAGAGGTATGAAATTGTATTGAGATTTAACGATTAGAAAATTAAAAAAAAAACAATAACTTAACAATAAAAATTGGGTTAAATCAGGTCCGTATTATGACAACGTGGTTCATTCTCAATAGGTCACCACTGTCCTCATGAATGGGTGGTATCGTCGGAGGCTCTTTACAACGCGCGTTTTGTCCGGAATGCAGTAACAAAAAAGCTTTAGATACACATCACGATAAACTAGCATGTGCTATTTGTAAAACATTATTTAATGAACTATCCACCTTATGTCACACTAAATAAGAACTAAAGATTATTTTGAAACTTACATTAATTTTGGCGAAAACAAATAAAACGGTGTAACATACAAGATCGGTCGGGAGCTGGGAGGAGTTTGTTTTAGACGCTTTATTAATTATGTCCAATTAATTTGGCAACGGCTCGTCGGCGTTTTGCCAAAATGTCTTATAATGGTGGTCCACTCGGTTTGATGATGAACACTTTATTAATAACGATTATTTTTTAATTTTGATGGTCTCTAAATTATATGAAGAACTTTCATGATAAACTTTTTATAACTAAATGTTTATACTACCTTGTAGCTTAAGCTTTAAGCTTGAAAGCAAAATACATAGAAAATGAGTAGAAAGTTATTAGTAACGTACAATAATTAACTTATTAATTTAAGATTAAGGAACCGACGTAAAGCAACCATCATCTATAGAACCTAATGCACGTCGACTCCGTGACGCGTTTGGTATTTTTAGTGATTTTTGTGATTTCCTTATTTTTACGCCCGCTAATTATTGGCAGCGATTATTGAATTTAAATCTCTACCATCTTGTTAGTTTGGATATGTAACTTTACCCCATACCTTATGATTTTGATTGCAATTTATTATTAAATATGTTTATTAGTGTCCAATAAACTTGTTATTGGATCTAAGTCTGTATTTGTTTTAAAGTAGTGTGTTATTGGGTCCGCGAACGGACATTCGCGCGCTCTATTGACCAAAGCGTGACTAAAAGCTTAACGAGCTTTGAAATTGTGGGTGTAACTAAATGTCTTCGGGACGGCGGACTAATTGATTTTTATAAAAAAAATACCAATCGATATCATAGAAGGATTTTCAAGCATTTAGCCTTTAATATGATAGAGTATGACCCTACGATTATATACATAGTGAAATTTGTTTTTTAAATACATATTATATATGTTTAAAGAATGTAATTTGTAGATTTAAGACTATTTGTACTTGCATTTTTACCAACAAACGTAATTTGTTCTTAAAAGGATTGTGTTAAAAATATTTCTGAGTTTACATCGTTCAATCATTTAATACTTTATTATGACACAAAAAACTACCAATTTATACTTTACTTAAGTTGATTTCTTTCTCATAATTTTTTATGTCGTATCTTTTTATAAGATCACGCCAATTTCACACGTTCATGGGTATGGCATCTATATCTGTTTTATAATATTTCTCGTGGCATTGTGTTAGACGGTCGCCCGTCCGGCGCCGGCGCATCCGATTATGTTATTGTTAAAGGGCCGAATTCTTTTATTTGACCTACACGACATTCCTTTGAGGAATTCTGTGTTTTGCGGTGCCGCGGATGTTTGAAGAACATTTATTTGTTTATGCGTTACAGATAGGTTTACGAGATAAACGATTTATCGTTCGGACACTAATTATACGAGAAGGCGTTTTTTCGTTATTTTTTTATAATTTATACACCATGATGTTTTTAATCTTAGAGTAGGCGACTTATAGGATACTTTGATCTTATGGGATGACGTAGATATATAAGTTTAGGTATGCTATCGACATGAAATGAGGTAGAATTTTTTTGTTCAATAATTTGATTGTTTAGGGATTATAATACAATCGGGAAACAGAATAGATAAGGTTTTGTAAAACGTATCAAATACGGACATATTGGTATATTGAAGTAAAAAAAGTTATTTAAATTATAATTTGTTTTACAATTTTGAAGACATATAAAAGATTAAAAATTAGTTACCTTTAATAATTATTATTTAATTAGTGTTGGTATGTGTTTTTATATTTCATTAGGTCTTGGGTTTGTTCCATTTGGGACCTAAAGAGATCAATGATACTCAGATAATCTCTTCTTAAATTCGTTTATAATGATTTTAAAGCCTCTAAAAAAAGGAATTCTCGCAATTCGATACCGACCGCAAATTTACATCATTAAATTGTCAGTGTGTATTTACCCTTACAATGAATAACATCGTTATTATAATATCACATTACCTTCCGGCTTTTTACACTTGCAGTTTAGATTTTTTTGTGTACACCGGCTTTTGTTATTTGAAGTAACATCGATTGATTTATTTCCTGTGACTGATTAAGATTCGTTGCAAAGAATACAGTTTCTGTTTCTTTAATATTGAAGAAAATGTATGTCTCAAAATCTTTTTGCACACAAGTGTGCATATTAAAATGTTTATTTATAATTCAATAAGCCATTAAAAAGTAATATTCAAATTGTTATCACGATGCTAAGTTAGTGTCAAAATAAAATAAATAAGCAAGTAAACATTTTAAAATGTTACGTTACATTTCTGTTGTTGTAAATCGTAAAATATGACAATTTACAAATCGCTTTATTGTTGCTAGTGTCAATTAAAATTATAAAAAAAAATACATTTATTACATCAAACACATATTTCCTTATTGCAGGTCGCAAATTAAATTAAAGTATTGCAAGGTCTTTACAAGAATACAATATATCTTAAGAGTCAATTGAACTATAATTGTGTGAGACGGTGTCATAAGAAATGTTAAGGTCCGAAGACGGTACCCTAACATAACAAATTATGGACTACTGTTGCTACCCAGCAATTTGTAAACAAAATAATACAAAGGGATAGAGAAAACAAAATCGTGTCATCCTAAAACAGACATTAATACGATTAAGAAGCAATTAACGCGGTCAAAACAAACTCGGAGTCTCTGGGAACGATCCCCTGTTCGCTACTATTTATTTATGTTCCATTCACGCTACTCACAATACAACGGAGTCCGATTTAAAATAGATCCTTATCTTATCATTGAACACCAAAGTATCTTTAAAAAATTATCGTTCATGAAAAAATTGACACGCAAAGATCATCACAAAACAAAAAAGTGCTTCTGTTTTAAATAAAAGAAACACTTTTTAAGTCGTCTTTTATCTTTTGACAAGCGATTTTGGTTAAACGAATCATTAACAAGTTTGAATGTATTGATAAGAACATAAAGTATTATGTTAAATAAGATCCTCCATTAGAGTTGCGAATAAATCACGAACAAAACAAAAAGAAGCGTCTTACGTCTTGATTAATATTTTGTAAAATCACTTTACTTTAAATGCGTTCAGTAAACATCGCGTGTCTAATTTGCTTAGCTTATTTATTTAAATATATCTTCACTTAAAGAGTAAACAGAAAGTCAATTAATTTAAGATCAGAAAAAACATATAAACTTACCTTTACCTTAAAATTGTAAACATCGGTGATAAATAGATTTAAGTTAATAATTTGTATGAATAAATTAACCGTGGGTTTCTGATACCAAAATATCTGTATAAAACATTTCGTCATCCCTATCTTTCATATATGACAAAATAAAGAAACGAGGATTTTGATCTCAGAAACCCACGGTTAGTCAGATATAGACAACATAATAAAAAACACGAAGCGAACACTATACTATTTTATTACCACTGGTTGCGTTACTCTATGATAATATGACAGTTACTCATTAAATAAATAATAGTCCAATGATCTGTGAAACGGAATGACAAGGAGATTCGCTCAGCTTGGACCTTGGACTACGTGTGTGCAAACTCCACTTGTACAGATTGCGGAGGCACAGGTGAATCTTTACTTGATGACTCATCTGTAATAGTCCCCGTGTGAATCAGTGGTCGAGACACGGTGGCCTCCTACTATCTGTTACTGGAATGCTCCAATTAGCAATTTGCGGACGTTATTATAATTTCGTCCGTGACAAAATGATGTTTCGTAGAATGTCATCAAGTAAAGTTGACTATTGTGGTCTCTTTAAATTTTACGGTCGGTGATACGATTCCTTAGCGCGATGTGTTAATGAACACATTCCATACAATGTGTTTTTATTTGTTTCACTTATGTAAAGCTAAAGTAGTAAATATATAATAGATGAGGAAGTACTACGGACGATACAATCGTCCTTGATATTCTTCGACATTTTTAATTACTACCAACATTTAAACTTTTTTCTGTGTACATTGATTTAATGTTTGTTGTATTAATTAAAAGTAAATCTTGAAAGATTGTTAATTATAATGCTTTTAAAATATCAATTAAAATAAAGAACCCTTTAAATATGTGGATATTTTTACAAATAAATCGCAATCGTGTCAAGGTTATTTGAAATCAACTGCATACTTTTGACACATGTCTATCTATCTTTGTTCTCGTCAGTATGAAGAAAAGAGATGGGTGATTGTTTTAGAATATGTTTACTGACATCCGTATGTAGAATCTATTTCACCGGTCGGTAATTACTCATCTCGTTTTTGCGCCGCGGATTCAAGATGATTCACTTTCGTTGTGTGGATTACATACTAGTACCAACATTAACAAAAAATTGACCTTGTACCATACTATAATGAAATTGAAATAGAAAGTAAACTGAAATTCCTTTTAGCACACATTTCAAACCTTAAATATTTGTATTAAAGCTGTTATTTGGTGAAAAAGTAGTGATTTTTTTTAAATTATTACCTTTCGTCTTATTTCAACTTGACTTATTCTACTAATCTAATTATTCCGGTGCGAGCTTTAGGGCAACAGTCAAAGAACAAGATGGTTTACAATATCAGCACAATTTTAAATCTTCAAAGCGAAAGTGTTTTAAAGGGGGGCTTCCTAAAAGTAAGGTGAATTCTTCCCCAAATCGCAAACATATCTCCCATCCAACACGAATATTACAATACATGTTTTGTTACAAAGCTCTACAGTTTTAACAATCTTGTTCATCGTTACAGGCTTACAAAATGTCATTGACATTAAGAGTTCACTGAAGGTAATTCCGTCCTCTAGCATTTATAATAGTAGACGGAGCATTTGCGTCACAAGTCCGAACGGCATTGAACGATATAAGAAAATCACGTTTGGCGGTTGGATAAAAAGTGTGTTATACTTAAAACCCTCGGTTCAAGGCTCGTATAACAGCGGTCAATGAAATAGATCAATGAGAGATTGTAATATTAAAAAAAATAGCCTGGTGATATATCCCGGATATGTTTATCTAGATTATTTATAGAGAAACTAGCTATTGCCCGCGACTCCGCACGATATTAAAAAAAAACTTAGTAGGCAATATATCCTTCCAAACTATTTTCTACATCTGTGCCAAATTTAACTTGGTCCGATAAACCGTTCTTGAGATACCGTCTACCAAACATCCATCCATACATTCAAACTTTTGGATTAGTAATAAGTTAGATAACTAAGGAATAATTGTATTGTTGTCAAAAAATTTAATAGCCTTTGTTGAATTTATTAATGGACAAGTTTTTTTGGGTCGAACTTATCTCAGAAACTATCAAGCATAATTAGTTTTATTTTTACAATTGACAATGTTTAAATTGGTGAAGGCGATGCGATGGGTTGTATTGCAAATATCATCTTAAAAGAACTACCTACTAACTATTGAAGAGGAACTTATTATTGATTTTTTTAATATTAGCAGGTTTTTGTAAATTTACTAATATTTCTTGTACCATTCCAACTAAGCTCTAGGGTTGTGCTAGGATATGGTTTACGACAATAGTAGAATGGCAGGATTCGAATCCCCGACCTCATGATCGGAAATCCGTACCCTTAACCATTAGGCTATTGGCGCTTGGTTATTATGAATATTTTAACATTGTAATGAACCCAATATTATTTGCTACTATAAAGAAAAAATTTAACATAACAAAGTGATCCTATAAGGGTTCCGTTTTTTTCCTTTAATGTACGGAACCTTAAAAACAGTACTTATTAATAAACCTTATCTATAATAATAAGACTATAACAAAATCAGATAATATAATACATTCTATTTTACGTTGATGATGAAGCATATTTTTCAGTTCAATGATACGTAGCTCCATTCATTGCCGCAAGAGACGATGACGGTTCATATCTTTCTCTGAATTAAAGACTTTTTGCCGCGAAATTTGTGCCGAATTCCGGGATATAAAACTTAAATAAGACCTCGAACGCCCCTCATTAAGCTTACTTAATTGTAAGCCACTTTCGAGTTCTTGTTAATATCCCTTATAATATAATACTAATGAGTTCCCAACTGTTCATTAAGTTATTGGTTTAAAAAAAATTAAGCTCATTCAATTGTTTTAAGCTTTTTGCATTAGGTACTGGAATGTTGAAATTCTTCTTTCTAAATTCAAATATTACGTGAATCATAAGAGAAAATATATATAATATATTTGTAAGTTTTGTTTTTAATTAAATAGCTTAATCGCAATAATGTAGATACAAACTTTATTTTTTTTTTATATCATAAGGCGGCAAACGAGCGAGTGGCCACCTGAAGTCGCTGATATAGCGAAGTGACCGTTGCCCATAGACATACGCAATTGCAAATGCGTTGCCTACCTTTAATCGATGGAGGAGAGGATGCACATAAAGAAAATATATTCCCTTTCCATGCATCCTCTCATCCGGAAAGTCCACTTCCACTTCCCATCCTTTCCTTATAAGAAAAAGGGTGAGAAGGGAAAGAGGACTGAATAAGCCTCCGGGACGCACAATATTTCATACTATTGTATAAACTTGCGAGTCTATGTTAAGGCCTACTCTTTGATCGTATGACGTATGAAACAAAAGTTCAATGGAATACGAAAGTGCAAAAACCCTTATGATTCAGAGTCAGTTATTTAATATCTGGGCTCTAATGAATTTGGTAGCTATATTCATGACTTTCTTTTGCAAGTCCCGAGATGTATGAATCAGCACCATTACATTGTCATTTAGTGCCGTGAGAATGCCAGCATGCAACCTCCGACACAAGAATTCCTCACCATCCGGATTACTTGACCTGAATTAAAGTATTATAATGACATGTTACTGAAACTCTTGATTCAAGATTAAGAAGTGGCCGAAAGAGCTACACTCCGCGACAATAATATAACCCTCCCCTCTATTTTTTATATTGATAGTACAATAAACTTACTAAAACACACAAATTTTGTGTATTAATAATATATTAATTTAACTTTAATTCTTTATGAGATATGTAAAAATTAGGAGAGTGGGTTATACTTTTGTCGCGGAGTGTATACATATATGGGTGAATAAAATAACCTAACAAAACCGATTCTATTGTTTTCTATTACCTTAAAGCTCTCTTTCGTTACGAAGGTTGTAATTATCGATGAGGATGTGTCTTTGTTATTATATTTAATATTCTATTAAGATAAATATAAAAAGTACAACTCTACAATGATGTGAACATTTCGAAAGAACGAGAGGAATAAAGCATGAAACAATTGAAATTTTAAATATGTAGATGTATGTACTGAAGTACAATTAATAGTGGTTAACCATCATCCCAAATATTTTACGTTAATGTGTAGTTTTAATTCATAACAATGTTTTTAAAGATATACGTTATTTAATTGAGTTCAATGTAATCGAAGTCAGTTGCGTAATTAGTCACAATAAATGCTAACGACTCGCCACCTATACGAGTACAGCCAGGGGTTGCGTTAGCACAAAGATATGTTTTTATAATTGTTCTTTAACGACCCTCATAATCCAATATTTTAAATTATTTCATTGTTAAATATAAAAGGTTAAATAATCGTTTTACAAAAGTTAACGACTTTTTTTACGTGCATTTGAATCACATTAACAAATATCAATTGTTTTATTAATTTTGCATTATTAATAGTATATATTGTTTAGTATTATTTAACTACCAACTAATTGATTACCGCCATCTAGGTTTCTTCGTAAGTAAATCTATACGTTTAAAAAAACATTAAGCCTATTCTAAAACATTAACCAAATAAAATATGAAGATTTCAACTTTAAGTATTATACTTTTATTTTATTGACTTTAATTTCTCTTAAACTAATTTCTCATAACCCTAAATTGATAGATGGGTTTTCTTAAAAAACAAACAAATGAATTTATATACTACAGGCTTTGGATAATTTCATCCAGTCATAGCAATTGGATTAAAAATCGTACTAATTTTTATTGGTAGGTAAAGTTTCTAAGCCTACAATGCGATAAATGTCATACGTTTAGCAAGCCCTGAAGAAAGGCATGCGCCGCACTTCCTGTCATAGTTTCGAGAGTGTTGTTGCAATGTTCGAGAGATAAAACGTTGTATATCAACATGGTTACTCATGTCGCTTAAGTCTTTTAATGTCTGAAACAAAACAAGGACGTCTCAAACGGATCGTGTATGACCTTAGGAGACGAAATGATAATTGCCTTCGTCAATCCCGTCTGGGTTTGATTTAATTCCACTTTAAAGTGCTAAAATGTCACAGCCGTTTGCTCTGGTATATTAATGGTGTGAAGTTTGTTTAATTTTATTACTAATATTATAAATACGAATGTTTGTAAGGATGGAAAGATGTAGAACATCGCCTGGAAGAACACTTAGACTACTAATTAAGTTTATTTTTATATAAAGCATTTAAATAGAACAAATACCGTAAGTGTTGATAGTCTTTTGGCTTTATTAAATCCTGGTTAATTTGCATTATCTGTTAAAGATGTCCAGCCCAATTAATTTATTAATTTCCTAACATAAATAATTGATGACGCAATTCGTCAAATTAAAAATATTTTTTTCGATAATAATAAACTTGTTAATAATAAATATATTTAACTTTACGTTACGTTTAAAAACTGAAACGTTTGATATAAAATTTAGAAATATGCTTAGATTTAATTATCAGAATCAAAATATATACTTCAAAATAATACCATATAGATTGTTAATTAAATCTGCAGGTTAAGAAAATAACCAACTACTCAATTTAATTTTAACTTCACTGTATCGATGAGCGCTTATGTCCGGTTGTTTGTTTTAAGGGCTTGCAAAGTACACAGATAATGTCAAACAAGGATTGTTGGCGTCACTGTCTTCTCTTTTGTGAGTGTTTGCCTACTCGGTCACGGCAGACGTGTGGTTTGGCGCAGGTCAAGTATGATTTCAATCATGATTTATCTACTCGTTCATTTTTTTTAATAGCGCAATAGCTTCGTAGGATGTCATGCCGTGAATAAGCATTATAGATGCGAAAAGGTTTTATTCTGTTCTAGACGACGCTGCAACTTTTAGAGCTTTTGTTTTTTTTTTTCAAATTTCAACAGATTTTTTTATTTCATGTACGATTTCATCTAACATCTAGCCTTATGCTAGAATATGGCTTGCAACAATAGTAGAATTGTGGGTTTTGAACTCTGGACTATGTGAGTTAAGGGCTTGAGAGATTAGCACTTCTTGTAATCAGTTGTTATTTTTTATATTTATTTTATTAGATGACAAACGGGCAAGCGTACACTTGGATTAGCCAAATTAGCAAAGCGACCGTCGCTCATAGACATCCGGCGAGCTTTTATAATTATATATTGGGATTTAATAATTAGATTCGGCACGGTGGTCGGCGGCGCGTTGTTAACATTGATACTGTGTAGGAAGTGGACAAGATAACATCCGTACGGTTCTTAAGGAGTTGATTCACAGGCAAAACGGTTGATTAAAAAAAAAGATTGTCACGTGCGAGAGGTAGCGCATTAACATACCCTCTTTTTTCGTCCCAGATTCGTGACACGCCGTGTGTGAGCCCCGCGGTAAATAATAAATCTTTCTAATAAATAAAACAAGGGAACGTGAGCGAGATAAAGAGTGCAAGCGCGTTCGGTGCGCCCTAAACGCTATTGTGACTCGCCGACGATCGTTAAACGAATGTGAAAATATTTTGTGCCTTTTTAGGGCACGCTGAGATGAGACATTTCGAGTCGACAAATGGGTACTTTATCGATAACAAGTATGGGACATAATTATATTAAGATTCAGTTGACATACACCCTAATGTGTTCAAGCATATCACGTCTTAAGTAAAAATTACCTTTGAGAGGAAAAAACAAATAATATTATATATCAATATATGAATTAATCTAATCTGATTTCTTGCCTGACTGATTATAACAGTGCATAACATCTATTTGATTTGTGATAGAAAGTTACTCCACAAATTTTGTACTTAAAAGAACCCACACTAAATCGTGGGCATATTAAAGTTTGACAGAGCTATGTAGATATATTTAGCAATCTCAACATTTGATTTTTTTTTATATCATAAGGTGGCAAACGAGCGAGCGGCCACCTGAAATAGCTGAAATAGCAAAGTGACTGAAATAGTAAAATTGTACATCGAACACGTGGTTAAAGAATTATCATAATTATTCTCATTTGTTTATGAGCAATAATTATCTGAATATTATTAATAAATAAACAATGTGGTAGGTCAAGCTACATACGCTTTGCTTGTTAATAATATGTAAATATGTGTTTCGCAGTGACGAGGTCGCGACAACTCTCAAGCAAATCTCGCTCCGCGCTGTAGCGGATATGGGATGAGAATAACGTGACTTTGGTATTAATTGTAGAAATAGTTTTTTTTTATTTCTTTTATTGAAATATCAAGAGCAGCTTAAATTTAATATATAGGCATGTTAAGGCATTTAATTCACTCTGAAAATGTGCTATTTTCTGCGTTAATGAAACTTTACGTAGATCGGTGTTTATGTTTAATATCATATGCATATAGCTATTTTGCCTATGACTTATGAAAAAAAAATTAGTATCGAAGTAGGAGGTCAAACCCGATGCACTTTTTGGCTCTTCCGACTAATCAACAAAACCAACTTAGCACCTTGAAGACTCCCGGCGACAACTGAACATCACTAATTTATCAGACAAATATGGCGGCCGTACGTTTGATCGGCGCAACGTCTTGCAGAAGCACCACTGTTATAGTTCGACAAATAAAAGTCACACAAATTTGATTCTTAATGACATATGTTAAAGTAGAATGTATGTTAATAGGTTTAGGAATTTCGTGAGCATTTTTACTATTTTTCGAGGTGCTGTCGCCTCCCGCTCTAATTCGTCGGGGCGACAGTCACCAACGCAAATATGCGTCGCTTTGTGAATATCTTGTGTAAAGATTTGAAATTGTTTCCAGTCCCGACTCATGGGAACAGGCTTGCAATAGGGTGGTCGTTCTAGGACTATTCTAAAAACTTTTGAATAAATAAAATTGCAAAGTGTGGTATTTATAGAGTACTACCTTAGAATAATTAGAAATTTTAATATTATACTTTAAGGTAAAAGTTGTTTTTATAAACATGTTTCTACCCTATTATTGATGTTTAAGAAATTTAAGCAAACAGACTATAAATATATTTTTTTTAAAAAGATCATTTTAGTTTCGGTCAAATTAATAAAATGTTTAGTTTAACTTTATAAGGACTAATTATATAGAACTAAGTCAGTGTTTCATTTATTTTTTAGCATAAAAGTATGTTAACCCTTTTCCCGCACGGCGATATTAAAAGCAGTTTTGGTTTTTCAATCACGTCAACATCCGTAATATCAATCAACGGCGGTCAAAGGGTTAAAATACGTGTAATAAAACACTGTATAGCTGTGTTTTTTGGTGTAACACTGTCAATTTTTATTTTAAGTCATCTTGCAAACGAAAGTTATGACTGTACTAGCTGTCGCCCACGACTCCGTCCGCGCTGAATTAAATAAAAGTTAATAAATAACCTATGCGTTCTTCCAGACTATGTTCTACATATGTGCCAAATTTCATCGAGATCAATTCAGCTGTTCCTGTGATACCTTCAAACAAACATCCATCCATCCATCTAAACATCCGCATTTATAATATTAGTAAAATAAGGTCCTGTGGAAATGATAATGAAAGAAAAGAAATGAAGTCAATTAAATGAATTAATAATTTAATTTCACAAACATATGGAGTTATGTTTGCTCCAGTTATAAATACTATTTGAACTATACAAATAATGATTAAGTTATAAATACACTGGCTCTGTACTTTACAATAATATAATTAACAGCTCTATTAAAGCTAGTCATATTTCATTGGATTTATTTAACAGTAGTATAAATAGTTAACAAAGAGTCAAGTAAAATTAAAGAAACTAGGAATTACAATTTACATTAAATTAATCATTCGCAGCCTCAAGCGCAGTCACACAAAGACGGCGCAAGAAATATATCTATCAAACAAACTCATCTCACCAATAGCAAGCGACCGCAACACGATACAACTCAATAATTTACTAACATCGAACATTTGTCGATCAAGTTTGGTGGAATGAAATTTAATACTAATCAAACCTAATATAAATAGTACATTTTACAAAGTAATCGAAACTAAAGTGGAGAGAAAGCAAGAAATAAATAAGTTAAGACCTTGACTAGGATATCGGAAAATTTAGAATGTCGTCTGTTAAACAATAAATAATACATTTTAAATTCGTCACTATTTACACAAAAAAAAAATAAAAGGAACTAATTCGTTCTAGACCAAAATGGCAATGTAATGGCAAAGTCATTTTTCTACTACGTATCAACAGCCAAATATGCAAACAATTGAACTAGGAGGAGGCTCTGGTCGGAGCTAGCCGACGGAGAGCGTGGCGTAACTTATAAATGTTACGCTAAGTCCTTAACAAAAGCACCAATGATTATGTAGGCGTCCCAAACGCTGGTCGAGCAGTCGCGCAGTAGACCCGCAAAATTAAGCGGTCTTAACGTCTCACTCGCAAGTTTATGTTGCAAAACCAAGCCTACGCCTTTGGAGTGACTTTCGAATCATACATCTTCTGGAACACTTGCGCCAGGTAGTCCAAATAGTTGAGAGTGTCGCGGTATATGAGGAGGGCAACTGTCAATTTATCCTCAGCCTTGAAATTTGGGAGCTCTTCGTTCGGTAGCGGCAGTAACTCCAATTTAAAAGACTTCATCACTTCCTGCAAAGATGAGAAATACATAATTAGACCTATGGAATTACAAAAAACACAAAGCAATACTCCGAGTTATTAATTTCAAAAAGATATGTAGCTAAGGATTTTGTTTCATTTAAATAGTTTCTTATTGAAGTATTTGTTGTAAATACTTACGCTGAATAAGCAGAGAACTCCTCTAACGTTGTGCATGGTATGATTAATGTTCTCCTTCAGACTAGCGTCGGCGACGATGTTGTCGTTGAAGACCTCTCTATCGATACCGTGCAGTCCTGCGAGTACCATCTTCAGTCCTTTGTACATTGGCGGCAATACCTCTTCAATATGACCCTGTGAAGAAAAAAAAAACATTTCATGACTTTGGTTCTTCTTATATGAAAGAAGTATATTAAGAAACTATTATGACACTAGTTAAATCGGTCTATTAAAACGTTTTTTAAAAAGTTTTTTTATAATTTTAGCATCAAGCTTTTTATTTGTCCCTGTTTTTGGTACCGCGAAGGTTAATTTTGTAAACAGTACTTAATCATGATAAGTCACAAATAAATCAATCTGCTGTGTATTATTTAAGACATATTTGAGCTTTATCAAATCGATATAATATCAAAAGATTAGGCTTGTGATTGAAACATCAATATTGCAAAACCATTGTGTTCTCACGTAAACGATTGTCGGCTAACAACAATGAGAGCCACCGACGATGTCGCTTCTTTGAAATCGATTGACAAACTCACGAGGATGCACGTTTTGGCATCAGCGGATTCATCAACACTCGATTGATACAGAATCAAATATAAGACGACAAGGTCAAAAAAAAATAAATGATAAGCATTTTTTGGGTATTTAATTTTGTTATATTTTAAAGAAACCATAAATATTCACAATGGTTTATAAGAAACTCACCATTAATTCGTTCATCTTCTCTTCTGGTATGGGCTTGTTGAGGGTCTTTCCCTTAGGTAGCACGTCCTCCACAAAGCCGGGGAACTTGCGCAGCCACTCGTACTCGGTCCACTCCTGAAGCAACCTCTCGTAACTATCATAGCTGTGCAACTTTGACGCCTGCAAACAACAAAACACAACATTTCAAATGACTATCGAAAAATGTAAAATGCATTAAGAGTAACTGTGGATTTCCACTGACGAAACATTTTTAATAAAGCATATTTTTTGTCTATCCTCTTTGAAAAACAGAAATAAAACTTTTAAAATTATAGACAAAAGTTTGGAAGCATTTGATTCGAAGACTGACCAGTTATGTAACGCAATCCATACCTACTCATATTAGAATACAATTACGTGATACAAAAGAATAAAAATAATTTTGTGCTAATTTTATAATTATTTCTGCCTTATTGTACAAAAATAATCTAAGCTCCATTATACGATGCATGCAGTATTGTGAATCTGTATTGTCAAACAGCTAGTCCCGTTGAATTCTTCGAACGAAGAATTGATCTACGAGTAGTTCATGTAATGCGTTGATTGGTTTTCATGGAAAGAGACTATTGAAAGAAAAATTGCGATCGTGTCATGTAAAAGATTCCTCTTCACAAACTACTATAAATATAGAAGCGGTGTAAATGTCACCAGTATTCAGTTTACTATCGTTCTATATGTTACACGGGTTCTACACAATATACAGGTACGTACTTTATTTTACAAAAACGTTCGCTAAATTGTATTTCTTACGCTATGCATTACACTAAACATACAATACCAATAACATAAACACTTATTAACTTTTTGGCAGCGTGCATTATTAATTTATAATATTTTCATATCTATCTCGACATAGCAAAACATGCAAATGTATATGTATGCCGTTTATAACTAGGTAGGTACTACACGTCGAATTTTAACTTCAGTACGATCGGCGAATAATTTAATGTCACTCAAGGTCGTGTGAAAGATGAGATCGAAACCGGAGGCTTGACCACCACCGACATGTCACGTAACAAACAATTTCGACATTAAAATTTGACACTATGCCCAAGCTATACGTGACCGGTGGTACGTAGACGAAAACCAACTTTAACATTTAACACGTAGAGTTTATAAAGCCATGGTAAGATCACACCAGACAGTGGCAGATGCAATAGTAATGCAACAGATTGTCCCTTACGTTTCGATACGTTGTGTGGTAGCCGTATAGTTATATAACAATGCGACTAATTATATCCAAAAAAAATCGTGACAAACAGTCGAAAATCGACGCCTTTTGAAATATCCTTATCTCAAAATCGCCGCAATATTCGTGATTCACCCGAAATTTATGACCAAACATTATTTAATTTACCGTACGCATTGGGAAATATGAAAACGGTGGCTTGATAAGAATTAGTGGAAACGATTTGTTAAATGAATTGCCAAAATTTTTGAAATTAGAGTTTTTGTAATCGATTTGGCAATACTTACAAATGTTACTTTTAAATACAATATCTATATAAAACATATTTAAAAATATATTATAGGCCAGGACTACTTCATACGTTAATCAGTAAAAGTCTAATTATTTTTCAAAACTCGAAGACAATTATTTTATAATGTTAAAATCATAAAATGCTTGATCATCCATATTTCCAAACGCGAAGTAATTCATTGGCAGGGTACGTGAAAAAACACAGGTGTTCGTCCGGTCCATGGCACCATATCCGATACAATTTATCTATTCGTCTACATCGACCTTACCTTATTCATTTTAATAACGGTCCTATAAGTAACCTAATTATAACATTGTTTAATTGAATAAGTTATTAAAAAATAAACATAGATATTAAATATAGAAAAGTAATAAGGCAGGTATTATGCATAACTTAATAAGTTACTTAATTGATAACTGATATTATTATTAATTCAATATAGATTTTACTTGTAATATTTTTGTAATTGTAATATAGTAAATGCCAATCCTTTGTAGGATAGTTCTCTTATTATGGTTGAACTTAATGCGGAAGATACCTCTGTCTACCCAGTTAATAAGAGTGCGAAAAACAGATTCATAACAAGTAATAATAATCTTGCTTGAAGGCATTATTTCTCATAATGATTAGTAAGTGGTCCGAGAGAAGCCGGTCAGTCCACGTTCGGAGTTGTCGTGGGTGGGCGGCGATCTCAGAAATCCGATGACATTGCGTCCGGATACCTAGCTCGAAACATCGGAAGCTTATCAAATAAACACGCACACACGCGCGCCGCGCGATATGTTTACAACACACATGCTTAGTCCAACCGACGCCGCAGACAGCCTGTCGCCCGTGTGAACAACGCTATCGCTAAGTATGTACATATTATAGCAGGCGTATAATTCAACGTTTATGTATATCTAGTTACTATGATGCGATAAGCGAGGCCGGCCGTCCGCGCATCGCTCCCGCACCGCGCGCTCGGTAACGCGACGACCACGAAACTCTTTTGATGGATATCAGAGCAATTCCAAACTTTAAGTTTTGATGCGATAATATTTTGACAGCGGCCTCCGAGAGGTTCACCTCGCGTCGCATTCACACGGTGGTCAGTGTGGAGTCACACACTACCGGTAGGGTTCGTTGAATTTATTATTGCCTTCTCCGTAATGGCGACCAGTTATTATTTAGGAATGACTTGACGACGGATATGATAGCTCAAATAATTTGGATCTTATCTTTTTATATCTTACATTGTTGCTGTTTATTTACACTCTTTTGTCTTTTTTTTGTAACAAAGAGTGATGTCATAATATCAAAGTAAGTTCATTATTAATATGTGTAATGTTTCGTTCAGATTGGAAAATGTACACGGAACAAAGGGACCGAAAACGTCCTTGGCAAGCAGGGCGATGGTATATCACAATGGAGGTTCATCGCCTGCGAGCTTTGTCCGAATCGCAATAAATATGATACATTAGTAACGAATGACCGACATTAAGGGGAGAGACAGAAAAAAATGGTCGGGCAGGTGTGTAGCGCAATACTAATGCGCAATCAGTATGCGATGCGTACGCGCATCGTCCTGTACTCCGTTCCGGCTACTGTGCGTCGATAATGTCATTTTACGAGGCGGAGGCAGCGGCGAGCGGACAGGACGTCGCCGTCGTTACGACCGCCGAGCCTATTACAAATGCCACCGTACCTCATGCGCAAACCTCGCGACGCACCACTGCACGAATTCCGACGAGACGACACCAGCGTTCCACTTCCATTGACCCTTTGCTTCCACACGACTCACTCGCACCGTCGTTTACGACCGAAATGTATACAAACCTAGTCGCGACGATCGCAGCCCGAGCGACGCTAAATACAATAGTAAGGAGTCATCCATAAATGATTCGAGGCGCGACAGCGACATCGCATTATTGCTCGTCGATCGGGCCACCTTACTTCCGATTCGGAAATATTATTATATTCTCAGGATTGATACGTCAGAGTCGTCTTATAATTTTCTTACGACTCGTGCTTCATCTTATGAATATGCAATCGACGTAAGCCAATGATTTATTGTTTTTTGCGCGTCGTTATACTAGTGCTTTATGCTCGTCAATTTTTGTGATAACAACTATAATTGCTGGGTGCCGAAAAGATTTAAGCGGTCTCCTCGCCGCCGTATCGATGGCGTCACGTAAATGCAGTACAAAATTATAATTAAAAGAAAGGAAGCCGCAGCCGGACGTGGAGCCGCGAAACCGGCGGCGCCCGCACCGATGCAATCTCTCCCGAGCGCCCGACGCCCGACGCCCCACGCCCGATGCGGTGAGAAAACGGCGCTAAAAAGTGCACGTCAAGAATCATTAATGGATGAAATCTCGTGAGAACAGGAGTCATACAAATCTGGGCGGATCGCTATTTCATAACGAGGGATCACGTTCGTCAATTAAATAATTGATACAGTAAATGGAATTTCATTCATAAATCGATAAAATCGCACTAAACGTTTGAGTAGGTATGCATTGATGTGGTCAGTTTAAAGCAGTATCGGTATTGGCCGGCTATCGCAGGCTGCGTCCGTTCATTTAGAGCGACGCGGCGGGCATATCGATGCGGAGCGAATACTACGTCTCGCCGCCCGCCGCCCGCCGCCGCCCGCTGCCGCCCGTCGTCGGCTCCGTCAATGAAAGCGAAGAAAGATTCTTGACGTCGTCGGTCAATAATAAAAGTTGGACTTACGAATTTATCTTTGTACTCCGCCGTGGTTCTGAGTAAGTTTCTTGCTTGCAAAGCGACATTCTTTACAAGTTTCGGCGAGTAGCTTAAAGGCGATTTTGACTGGAAAGAAAGAAAGGATTCGATTAAAATTCGGTTGATGTTTGTATCGAGTATTTTTATGATCATTTGGTAAATTCAATGTACGACTCGTTTATGACAACAAAAACTGTTACTGTAATGAATGCTTTATGATGAGCTTTTGTAAAGATTTCTTATTAAAAATATTAATAATATCTCTTAAGCGATAAAGCGGCGAAGTGCACTCACGTTGGTTTGTTCTGTGTTGTAGTCGCAAGGGTTGGCCCAGAGTTCATTCTCTTGCGCGTCCGCGGCGCGTCGTGTGCGCTCCATGGTGCGCGGCGCCGCCGAGCACTGCGCGGGCAGCCCGGCCAGCAGCAATAGGCACACCGTCGCACAAACCTTGACGTATCCTATGGATAAACAAATATTGGTATATTACTATTGCTTTAGGTACACTAAAAGAGTTATGACAAAACTTCTTCGAGTAAAGAACTATTACAGAAATTATAAGTTTTTAAAAATGTTTTTGTCTATAATTGTGTGATACGTTATAAAAATTCAATATGTATCTATATTTGAGTTATTCGTATTTTAATTTTCAAATAATTGTTTATTATACATAATAATTGCGGTTCATAATGTTTGCTATGTTTGTTACAGAATTGCACCTAACATCTATTTTATAGTTGTCGTATAAAACAGTTAATGTATGTCAAACATATTATTACGCTCGTGTAATTTTACCGTAATAACAGTAACAGAACGAGCGCATATAGGAATAGTATCTTATGAAATTGTTACGTAGGAAGCGTGGCTCGTATGAAATTACGTTGCATCTCGTCAATGGAAACGTCAATGGAGCGCGTTCGTATGCGAGTCGCGCGATGCTATCGATTATGGTAATCGTTGAACATCCGATGAATAAATACATCGCGGCCCAGAGGTGGACAGCCTTTGCTAATTGTCCGGTGAACCTAAGTGAATCACTAATGCGGTAAAAATTTAACGGTGGACGCCACCCGACCGGACATTGTTCCGATATCAAATACTGTATCGTTTTTATTTTGAAAAAAAAAACGTTCTCACGTTTTGATAAACTAGTAGTTTACAGTTTAGTGTTTTTTTATTTTCGCGCCGTAATTTTTTTGTCTCAAATTTGGTAGTGTTAAAACATTTCTTGATACATAGATTTTTTCTTTTTAATTGTAATTTAGACTTTCTTTTGAACTTTTTATTTATTTTATGCAAAATGAATTCTTCAAATACATAGCGTTAACAACTTGATTAATTAATCTATTTGACCATAGTACTTAAAAGCACCAACTAAATGTAATAAAGCCTTCTATTTTTATAGAAACCTATAAATAAACTTTGCCTACAATCAAGTTATCCCTTGATGGTATAAATTGATATGAAAGTAACCAAGTTGAAGTTAAACGATCTAGTCTATAAAGGAAATGCCTTGCGTTTACGTTTACACGCGTGAAAACGTAACTGACCTTACTTCCTATCGTAATGAATGTAATGTAGTTGAAGCTGTATGGATTAGATAATTGATACTTTCGATTGCGTTTCACTTTACGGATGAGCATAAAACCGCAAATTTTTCGTTCTATGGTAAACAAGGCAATAATAAATTATACACTTCTTGATAAATTAATCACAGAAAAGGTAAATTAACTTTTTTCCCCATTGAACATTTCTTTACTTCCGCGTCAATGATGTTTATATCACATTGATTCTCTTGATATGATAATGAAATGCGTCCCGGAGGCCTAATTTAGTCCTCTTTCCCTTCCCATCCTTTTTCTCATAAGGAAAGGATGGGAAGTGGAAATGGACTTTACGGATGAGAGGATGCATGGCAGGGGAAAATATTTTCTTTCTGTGCATCCTCTCCTCCGTCGATTAAAGGTAGGCAACGCATATGCAATCGCGTATGCCTATGGGCAACGGTCATTTCGCTATTTCAGCGATTTCAGGTGGCCGCTCGCTCGTTTGCCATCTTATGATAAAAAAAAATGGTAAATTCACATCATTAACGAATTCATCAATTGTCTAACAGTTGATTTTTAACAATCAATTGTTTCGACAGATGCTAGGAAATATAATGCTAAGGAGCTACTTAAGTTAAGCTGCAACCATAGGTACTAACAAATACTTTTCTCGTAGTTAGCTCGTGCAAATGTAACTATTTAGACATAATACATGAATCATATATATTATGTCTGGTATACGGTGACTCAGAGTTTTGTCGTAACGTAGGTAGAGCGTTACGAGCATTTCACTGCAACATCCTTGTAAACATGTTACTAGTATTATATTTAGGGAACGTACAGTAATCGACATACCTTACAGCACCATATATTACGTGTGCATTTTTTTATCTGTCGGTAATTCGTAATTTTGTTAATCAGATAAATCTGTTCTTGTTATGCCTACCGTACGAAAATTGCTTGCGTGCATTTTTTTCCTGTTAACTCTCGTTAGCCCGTTTTGCAACGATTTTGCTGCTTAGCCCCGGGGCGCAGCGCCGCCTCAAATAAAAAAGTAATATAGTTATAGGGCTCGGTGCCGCTTATTATTTAACTAAGGCCAGTGAACGGATCCTGATTATCTCACGCCCCTCTTAGATGTTTGATAAGGACATCGATATAACCCTTTTCGTCCGCATCCGAAACCCAAGATCGTTCGCGTAAATGAATTATGGTCATCGAATGCGGCGATTTAACTAGACGAGATTTGGTCGTGAAGGTTGTATCGTTTAATTGACACGATAACAACGTCGTTACAGTTGGAACACAAAAGGCGACCGCAAGGCGGAGTCGGGCAATAACGATCATGTCAAAAGGAGGCCCGACCGACACACAACACGCGTTAAACACACGATCATAACATTTTATTAGTGCGCCGGTCGAAAGCAAGCAACCGCGAGACCGCCGTCAAAAGTTCAACTAAAAAAAAAAACAACAGGTCAGCTCGTAAAAAGATGTGGAGTCACCGTGAGAGCCGCGAATATTTCTTCGTTCTTTAAAAACATATTTGAACATATCGCAAAAAGAATATCGGTGGCATCGTCTCACATCTCGAGACCTAATTAGGTGTGCGTTTAAAAACAAATAGTACACGACAAAAAAAACTAGTATTAATTCAATTTAATGGGTTCAAAAGTAATTTATAATCAAAATCGACTCAGTTTCATAAAGCGACGTACATAAAAGATCAGTAATTACGATCTCAACAAAAACCATAATATGAACGAAGTGGAGACTCGATCGAATTCCTTAGCCCATTGAAGATCTGACCGGCGACCATAAAAACCGTAGATACCTACACGTAGGTAATACACAGGTTATAAGGGGGCATAAAAAAGTAGGGACCGCGTCGGAGGTCGGTCCGACTACCCGAGAAACAAAGAATTCGTTTATTTTTTAACAGCTCGCTCGTACACAAAAGGAGGCAGCGCGCCACGAAAAACGACCCAAACGAGAGCACCTTGTTAACCTTTTTAAAAAGAAATCGCGCGCCCGCTAACTAGAATTTCGGCTCGAAAACCGAGAAAACTTCGCACCGTTCGATCCATCGACGCGGTCGGCGCCTGCGCAATCATTATGTAAATTTCCAATATGAACGAGTTAAAAAAGTTAAGAATGAGGAGAAGATGTTGGTCGGTTTTCTTTAGATTAAACTTTTATTAAAGAAGCTTTATCGTCAGAACAAGCCGCTCGTGTGACGTAATAAATTGTTTCATTCAGCCATAACAAAGATTTGCCTTGAGTCGTTTTATTTATTTGTTGGTATCGACTAACAACCGAAGGCTCGTAAAATTTGACGGCGTATAATAAGATCCATTATCGCTCGGAGACGCGTGCACCAAGTTATATGGCGAGACAAGCTATTGATACATTGGTCATTAAACGAAAATCACTCTAAATGGTAAAGGCGCTTCCAAGTCGATCGGCTTCGACGCCGTTCGCTTTGAAATTATGGAAACGAGCAATGTGCTAATTTCGCCTGAATTAAATTTAATAAGATAACAACAGATATTATGTATTTATAAAAACAACTTTTTAAACGGTTTTTTGGTGGCATGACGGTATTTTAAAGCGGTCGAAACTGCATCAGGAAAAGTGTTACAGCCTAAAGTAACTTTTAATAACTGATTAGTTACTTATATAGTAGTAACTGACTAAAATACCAAGAGTCAGCAGCGATGGTAAATATTAGAACGAATGCTGATGAATAGATGCATGTATAATATCAATTTCCACATGTTTTTTAATGGCAATAGAGAACAAATTTTTCCCCAATACAGGAAATTAACATTAACATTTATATATAGCTTATTACGGGCAAATAGGTGACGTTAATGGCGGTACACAGATACTTTAGAGTTGTGACAGTTTTTCTGTAATTAATTACATCAAATAAAGCATTACTACTTTTTCTACTTATCAGATCAGACACCTACGAGTACACTATCACACCTCTACTATTAGACGCTTAAAAAATTAAAATCATAAACAAATTGTTCATAGTTCAAAATTAATCATTAACCATACCTTTTGTTAAATGTGACGTCACAGCCGAATTGCTTGTTGAAATAAAGGGTCCAATTTCACAAGTACTGGGATTCGAACCCAAGTAATTCATAAACTATAACACTGAAAGCGCAATGAAATCTGTGCATCTTAAGTGAGGCATATAGATTATTACTTTCAAATTGTACTAATATTATAAATAAGAATGTTTAGATTGATGGATGGACGATGAACTCATATGCTATTTTCTTTCAATTTCACGCAGATGGAGTCGCGGGCGACAGCTAGTCTACATATATTTTTCAATCATATATACATACACATGTACACTTGAAACGTGTACTTACTTTATCTGTAAATAATTGATCCAATATGAATCATAACAATAACGAAAAAGAAGTACAAACAATAATTACGTACAGCTGAGTTCTTCATTAAAACGTTTCTTACGAACAGAATTAATTGTCGATCATTGTCGGTTATAAACACACCGTTACACCAATTTAATGTAAGCGACCTTCATTGCGCCTGCAGTTCCTATCTACGGGCCTGAACCTAAACCTGGTATTTTTGCCCTTACCGGAACTAGTGTGGGTTTTTCGATAGCCTACGGAATATTTTCCGAGTCGCACGGATTTGATATCATTAAATCAATGGCGTCACAGCCTCACAGACGGTGTAGCTAATTTGTAACTTCCGGGAAAATTTATTGTTGACCTGACACAGTTCATTTATGTATTTATATTTGTTTATTATTAGATTGATGAATGATATAATTACGATGTCTACATCGATTCTCAATTAGTATTACTCATTATGCTATTTATGGCTATTTGTACTTTACATAACTTGGATTAATATTAATTAAACACGATAGAAATTAAAACTACAATAAAATTTTATGAAAAATCTATCTAGTTTTTAAAATTATTAAATTGAATTTATATAATTTAATATAATAGCTTGCTAACCTTGTTTCTAATATTATAAATGCGAATGTTTGGATGAATGTATATTACTTATCTATTACTCACTAAAATATTTTTTCCTCAAGATTGCTTCCTTTACTTTATAATTCAAATTTATGATCTTATATTTCGTGGACTATACTTTAAATTTAATAAGCAATTTTACATATTCATTTGCTAAACAGATGTCTTTAGTACAAATTATCAAAGGTAACCAGTTGTTATTGCGCACTTTGTCATTGCAGATTCATTATCAAACAATAGATTCAATTTAGTACTAATCCTGTCTTTAAATTATTGCTACCCCTAATAAAGTTAATTACACAGGTGCACTTGTAGTAATGATGCCGACAAGTATATCGAACAAAGATTTTTTTTTAAATAATTACATATATTGAATTCAAATTGCATGATTAACTATAATGAATTTTAAACTAATTTCGGTATGTTAATGGATTGTACATTATTTATTTTAAGGTTAAATTATTGCAACTAAAAAGTATAATTACCTACTATTTATATTTTAAGATAGGATTTTTTAAGACTTAAGTGCGTATATTTAAATGATCTCTATTTTTCATCACTGGTCCTAGCTAAAACTGCGACACGCGTCTTCGTAACGTTATCGATAGAGTATGTAAAATTTTACAAGAAAGTTGTTGGTTGTACTTTACGCCCGCTGTACAAATTTCAATAAAAAGTTTGTCAATTTAAGGAAAGCTCACGAATATTCGTACTATGTAGTAATAAACTGTAACAGAATATCAATAAGTACTAAAATTAAAGTAGATAAAAAGGGATACATTTTACTAAAGTAAATAATAAACTCTTTAATAAACGTTTGCTTTTAGTTCGATATTGGAACATATTTTACTAGTGACATTGATGTGTAAAAGATTTTATACCACAGAAAAACGACGCGATCTAACCCGCAAATTACGAAACCGTCCTTTCTTAGAGTGGACATAACTGTACCACTATTAAAGGTTAAAACATTTAGTTAGATATCTTAGTACGTTTAATTACTGTTTTAGTCCCAGTATGTTAGTTTATCTTTTAGTTCAACATTGTAGAGTCGACTATCGAGCAAGTTTTTATTCGTAATGAAATCGCAAACGTGCGCATGCGCCAATAGTCACATAGTAAGATCTTGCGAGCTCATGTTTGTTTTATCAAAGTATTGTCATTATTTGATATGTGATTAGATTATTAAACAGCTGTGTTAGGATAGGTTAAGTATACGTTTCCTCTATGCATCTTACTGTATAATTATATATTTTATGTTACTCGATCTTTATTGGTATATTTCCGATTTCTGGTACATAGGTATTAGTTTCCGATCCGGAATAACGATAACGAATGTAAATTTTAAAACCATTATAACTTTTTAAAATACATTTTTACTGAATTTGGATGATAGACTAACACTGTTTCAACTAGAGTCATGTTTTAGACAATAATTTATTTGGTATAAATCTTTGAGTTATATTTTTACGTAAAAAATTTCAAACAGTTTCAGTTAATTTTATAGATTTGTAATTATTTAAATTAATTAATATTTGTATTAATTTTTAAAAGTTGGATAATTTTAGTCCCTGGATTATTATAAATTTATTTTTAAAATTATAATAATTTAAATATTTTCACGTATTTTTAAAGTTTGAATTACATTAATAAAGTCTTCGCGTTATGCGTTTTCAAAGTTAAATAATTAAAAAATAATGCTTACTGCTTCTGGCAGAACTGGGCCTATAAGGTCGACATTTTTCCACAAAATCACTATCACAGTCACTATATTGGCTAATTAATCTAGTCCTAGAGCATCGTTCACAGGCTGTTGGTCTGTGCACAAGCTGGCCCGCCGGGGGCCCGCGGCGTTGGCTTGACTCCATCTTAACCCTGACGATCACAGTGCCGGTTTGTCTGAAGAGCGCGAACGACGGTATACTATCGCAATCCATTACAATCGATCGCATTTGACATCCCCCGAAAATATAGTGGTGCACGCGACGTGTCGGGTGAGCGACTAAATGAATCGGAGTGACGGCGCGTAAAATAAAGCCTAGTACACGAAGCACATGGTCGAGGCAGTGGGGCGCCGTTCAGCGAATAGCCGGTGGAGTTCTCCACGGCCGGCCAATGGTGGGCGGAGGGCGGGCCGAGCCCCCGGCCCACCCGAACGCTGCTATGTACCGCTCGAAGGACCTTCGGGTAGATAGGGGTTGCGGGGAATTATACGCTGCGGTACCTTGACACCACTTTTCCTATGAACTTTGTATCCGGCGCTTTCGAAAACTTTCCGCGCCGAGGTGGACCTCAATGACTTAGGCGCGGCCTTATTATTTGAGTCAGCGTAATTTTTTTTTATGTCATCGAATTCAATTACGGCATCAGCGGAATTTCACGAACACGTATCCGTGTCAGACGGTTGTTTTATTATTTTAAATAATAAAAAGCTCTACACTTCCTGTAACAAATAAGTTTAGTATACATTTCTGTATTTAAATATTGGAATACTTATTTACTATATTATTTCTGATAAATATAAGAAAGTTTATATGATATTTTTTTCAATAATTAAATAAAAAAAAATCTAGAGTCATATATAAATTTAAGGAGCAGCAATTAATTTGAGCGGCAGGATACTGCTCCGGAACGTGTGGGCTTCACTGCTAGCAATTTGCAGAAAAGAGAAAATTATTTCTAGAAATGTAAGTTATATTTAGATTTATCGATGTTTTGTGATAAAATAGTATTATAATGATTTAAACATAGACAATAGATATACAGTTACATACTTATAAAATTACTTGTGTAATTTTATTTAGGACTAAAACTTTCAAAATATTTGTATACTAAAGTGGTATTATGCCCGCATTTTTCTATATCCACGTGTTTATGTTTTGAAGCAACAGTTCGTTGGCGCCATTGCCAATGCCAAGAATTATTTTTGGAAACGTTTGAATCTTATTGTCAAAACAAACTATGACAATTTAATAATTATAATGATGAATGGGCTTACATGCAAATGATAAAATTTATATAATAATCTCATAATTCATTTTTTCTAGACATATTCATAAGATGATTAGCTGTTGCCCGCAACTCCGTCCGCGTGGAATTAAAAAAGTTAATTAGTACCTTATGCGCTGTTTCAGATTCTGTTTTACATATATGCTAAATTTCATCGAAATCTATGTAGCCGTTTTGGAGATATTTCAACAAACATCCATTCAAACATTCGCATTTATAATATTAGTAAGATTGGATTATTTGGTTTTGTATTTGTGTACGTATTTTTTGAATCTATTGCATTTGAAATATTTTTAATAAACTATTAACGCGTTGTTTCATTCGTATTATTTGGCTTCGCTAAAAATTCTTCAGGGAGCAAATTCAGATTGACTCATATCTTTAGAACGTAACTAAAACAGTTAGTCATTGAAGATTTCAGTTGACTCAGATATCACGCGGATGTGTGTGTGATACTCATTGAATTTCACCGTTAATTAAAATTATGAACTGAACAACTAGAAATAGACTTTGTTAACGGCTCCGCTTCTCTCAATTGCAATTGTAACAAGTTCTATTTACAATGTACAAACAAACATCACATCTCAGACGGCTATAACCCGTCAGTGAAGACAATTTTAGCTTAAGCGTCTTTAGAATACCGTAACTTGTAATGAACTTAAATTAGAAGCTATAAGTCCACAAAACAATATCGTTACAAAAAAAACTTCCGTAAAACAAGCAATAGAAAGTTCTAGTATACAATCGTAAGATTTAAAACACAAAAATAGTAATCTTTCGATTTTTCTATGTTATTTCCCTGTCAAAATAATAAAGCGACTGGCTTAAATTCAGCTTTACGACTTTGATAAGAAATATTAGATGGCTGACATAAGCTAAAATTCGGTACTATACCGCGGTCATAATAACCCCGGGAATTAACCTTATGAAGTTGATTATGATAACAATCTATAGCATTGTGATAAGCCAAGGATCTGTGTCGGCGGCTATGAAGACGGAATACCATTCTAAAGTTACAGAAAACGATTCAAATACCATTTGATAACGTTATAATCCGCAATGATTACATTTTATAATATGTTTAATCGTTTAATTCACAATCAGATTTGTTACAGACTGTAATGGAAATTCAGTATTTTACATACGTAATACAAATATATTGTAAATATCTCTAACTATTCCTGTCTATAATTATTATCATCTCCGTTAATGAAGTGCTCATTTTCTGTTGTTTATCTGAATCTGCTCATAATTTATATTTTAACAATATTTTTTTTAAGGTTAAACTCTCGAATGATATCGATCAGTCTGAAGAGTATCACAAAATATAAAGAAATAACAATCATTATTATACGAGTACATCCGTCTAACAAGTAATATGCTTGAAACTACGCGTAAATATTTCAAGGATATCGTATGCATGGAAGTGGGTCACAATTAACTGAGATTTCTAACAAAGAAGCTAGTCAAAGTTAGTAGACTGTTTATTTAAAAATAATTTGCCTACAGCTTAGTGTGTTATGGAACACAACATCGGAGTTGATTGATAGTAAACTTTTCTCTCAATAAACATTTTAGGTAAGTTCCACAGCAGTTTCTACGATGAACCAGAATTAAACCTGCAAGTATATTCCTAATTACATACTTGTCGCGAAGTTTATAAATAATGTAATCCATGCGTTCCTCTTGGATTGTAGACCACCATCTAATCTTTATTTACGAGGTGAATTTTAACGATTTTTTAACCTACTTATCCTAAATTATCATACAATTTTAGTCTCATCATTTGCTCCTTGCCTTTATAACTAAAATATAAACGACATTCTCACATGAGGAAATATAGTTTAGTCTAGACTTCTTATAATCGTTATATGTAAACAATAAGATCCACCTGAACTAATTCACAAGAATGATTCGCTGTTAAAACAAACATCATACGATTCGGGTAGACAGCTCGACGTCGGGGCAGCATCCTTATCATAGCCAGCAAATTCCTAACTTAGGATATTAATCAATGGTCACTATCAACAGGAAACTCCGAGCTGATAAACACACAGGTGTGTCTCTCTATGTGGCACGATATTGCTTCACAGAAACCGATGTGACGTAATTTACCATCCGGTCTCCGTTCACCAAATCACGTATGAGCTGAACAAACAGAACGGGGACGATCCCATTGTGCATAGCTAAGAGTAACAAGCTTAAAATTAGAATCGCAGTCATTAACTACATCACTTAACCACTGGAAGAATTATTCTTGGTATTGTATTACAGTGATGTTTATTGAGAGGTTTCAAGGATCCATATCCTGCTGGTTAAATGATTTATATATTATTAAATTAAACTTGGCAAAAGTGACCTTATTTTAAATTTATTATGCGTCTTTTTAATTCGTCATAAAACTAATTTGTTCCTTTTGATATTCTTGTTGAATAGAATTTAATCCTTCTAAGGATACAAGAATGTTAAAAAAAATTATTTACCCCTATTAGATTTATTTTCTTATTGATTCCTATCCAGCATAACAAAGTAATTAGAACTGACTAGATTTGTATTAGCTCTTTTATCATCAACTAGCAATTGTCAATAATTACTTATATTTATATCCTTTACTTATATTTATAATTTATGGAATTTAACTCCTAAGGAACTGATACTGAATAAACCGAACAACGCATTCCACACCAAACATTTCTACAGAAATACGTCGTCATTCAAAACGATAAAGTTTGGACCTTTGCCCGGGATACTAGAACTTCGTTAACATTTATTGCCGTCATATCACACGTCACGGCTTTGCCATTTTAGGCTGTTCTTTGCTCCGTACTTCGCAAGTATAAGTACATATTGACATATTTAAATTTCAAAAGACATATTGTTTAGATAACAAACGCGCGTATTATCTGGACAGTTATACTCAGTTACGTATTTCATCCTTTACTTATGTCGATTATTATCATAAAAAATAAATAAAAGAGGTCAGTAACCTTTATCTAACATAATAAATATTGAGAGAGATATTATAAGAGTTACAAAACAAGTCCCTTTCCAAATGAATGCCTGATGATAAACATAGAATCGAATTCCTTAAATGGCATCTATTAAGCTCACTTTTTTTTATAACGTTTTAATGTTGTAATTAGTAAAATAGCTATTGGAATAAATGTTTTCAAACCGCAGCCCGATATTCGTTTCGGCGTTGGATGATCTGCCTTCGAACCCGGAACCATTCCATCGTCCATTGTCACCAATACAATAACTAGTTACTTTTTTTATTTTGAATCCAATTATAATGAAGGAAAAAAAAGAAAAAAAAACACGAAGCTATTTTAATTAATCAATTAAAATTATCAATAAATTAACAAATTCAAAATATAATTCAATTTAAAGAGAACAGGACTATTTTTAAATTATTTTTTAAATCGAAACTTATGAGCTTGATTCCTAGTTGACCCTCCATTAACTTCATTTCTTTTTAATTGGCTAGGTTTCACAGCCTTGATGTTGGAGTGTTGAAAACCTTTCTGAGGTTTGAGAGAACTCTGACTAGGTAATTAAGGTAGTATGTAGATTTCCATTAGATATGTTGTTGATTGTTTATAATGCTTTAATTGGGGTATCCCATTCGTGACACGTGTTTTTTGCATCAGCGCAGATCAGTGACGTTTTTACTATATATTGGCATTTCCAATCTATTTCGATAGTCATGTATTGTTGATTCAAATTATAAGAAACAATTGCTATTAAAAGGTTAAAATCATTTGCATGACTGAGCGGGATTCGGGAAGGAACCTCAACATGCTTGCGACGCATAAAATGTGCCAGTCAAAATCCTGGAAGCTGTGATTTCATGGAAGACATGAATCAATGGGTATTACAAAAATAGACATCCGTAATAATTCAGAACAGATACTGGACTTTGATCATACTGTCAGCAAACACTCCAGAGATGGTTGTAAGAACAGATGCAGATTATTATATTATTTCGATGACGATTTTATCGCTGAATATCCAAACAGTGAAATCGAACCTACCACCTTATTGTCGATCCTACCTTAAATATATAAAGCACTATTAGCAAACATTATTTATTACAACCGATTTTTTATAGCAATTAAAAATAATACTTAAAAAAATAATTTCATTAACTCTTCTTGGATTAAACTCTTTACCGTTAGCTCGAGTACTCAAATATATTTCGTTGTGTTCAAATGTTTGATATTTTTATCTACGGACGATCCCTAATATATTTGCATAAGTATAATATGTTGTTTAATTATAATTAAAAGTATGGTATACTTCAAAGTTTAAAAAACCTGAGTTCTCTTGTTATTTAATAATAATGTGCAAAACTCATTGATTTCAAAGTTTGATGTTATTTATTCTGTACAATTAAGTAATGCAATTACGTTGTGATTATTTCTGGCATTCACAGTACAGCATTGCGCGAAACGGTACAAATATTCTCAGAAGCTACTGCGTGTGGCATACAGATGACAAACAAGTCTATGTTTGAACAGTAGTAAGTAATGTGCATATTATCTTTTGACTTTGGTTTAAATTTATTCATTTCATATTAATAAAATACTCTAGATTTTCGTGGCATTGGTGTTTATTTATTTAAAACAAAATTTATTAACTAAATTCAGTTTTATTCCTTAAGTTCAATTTTTAATAATAACAGTGGTAGAGCTCGCAATAACATCTTTTGCATGAAATGCCGGCTTGACAAGTGAAATCATGACCATACAGAAGTGAGGCGTGAAGTAGAAATCATACCGCGTTTCGTCTAACGAATGTGAGGACCGAAGGCCTAATTCTAGTCTTTTCTCTGCCCTGCCCTTTTCTTCGGAAGGAGAGATTTGGCCGAGTAGAATAGAAAGGGGAAATATCCTCGTTCTGTGCGTCCCCTCCTCTGTCGATTAAAGTAAGCCAACACATCTGCGAATGGGGCAGCGGTCACTTCGTTACCTTGGAGAATACTTATATTGCCGCTTGCTCGTTGGCCACATTTCACTACAAAAAACTTTATGTTGATCTAAAATATAAATTGATGACTTCTTAAATATACTTACAAATGGGTTCTACATAAAAATATAATCTAGAATTTATATTTACTTATCACAATAAATGACAAGAATTCCAACAATGCAAACGAAATTTACTCGTTCATTACATGAACTATTTTAAGTCGTAAATTTTATGATTGTTGTTTGTAAATCATGTAATAAATCATCGCATGAAACCTATGTAAAGTTTGCATTACCTCAGTAATCAAATGTTTCAGTCAACATTCGCTGATTCAATTCTTAAGGAATGCAAGATAAAGGCGTAAATATTGTTTCTATGTTTACATTATATAGATAATTTAATATTAAGATAAGTAAAAGTTTTATTTAAATACTAGCTGCCGCTAACTTCGTCCGCGTGGAATAAAAAAAACTTAATAAATGCCATATTTCATCACAATTTGTTGAGCCGTTCCGGAGATACCTTCTAAGGAAATTTCGCATTCATAATATTAGTAAAATGTATCTTTTCATTTTGGCAATTGTGCTATATTTTAAAATGTAACGTGGTAAACATCAGGGAGCGATTTATTTGTCTTAAGGCCCAATAGTAAACCTGTTTATGACAAAAGAAGCGAACTTTTACAACTAAAATGCTTCCAGTGGGCACACAATAAAAACGGGTTATGAAAATATAGCTTTATTGCGGTACCTAAGTGAAAGTATTTCAGACTCTTTGCATTAACAGATTCTTTTACCAACCACACTATGAATTAAATTAATAAATATGTAAGTTCTTAAATTAATCTCTCGCTTTTTATACTAGAGCCAAATTATGCCTCAATCTTGTACTTTAATTAAAAAAATAAAAACAAACTAAATAACAACTGAAGCAAGAAGGAACGTGTAAATTACATAAAGTCCTACCTATAACGTTATAATGCGGGATATTAAGTGCTTTTGTTCGGATGAATGGGCGACGCTACCTGCTGCGAAGCCCTTCCGACGCTTTGAATAAAGACATCAATCTTTTATTTACAATGTTAAGTACAAAATCAACAGGATTTGTTCAGGCTTGTTTGTATGGTGATAAGTTTGATTTAGTTGTGCTACTTACTATATAATCATTGAAGGTTCGAATTTCATCTGAGGTACAAGATACAAATTAGTATTCTAAAATCAGGGATAACTAGAAGTCTACTTCACGGATTTTAGCCGTGAAACAAAGTGGACTAGCGATTAGGAGATATAGGGACATCTTCGTCGAATTAGGACCTGCTTAGGTTATATCGAATGATCATAATCATTGCGAAAGTGTGATTGAATTTTTTATCGGACTTAAGACAATTCTTGGCAATTCCATTATCGCAGTTTGGGGTTACGAAGACAAAGGCTATATCTGATTTTAATTACACCAATTCAATTGAAACAAATCGGGTCTGATCGAAAGATAGCAAAGATCCGGTGTATTAATTCGCTAATTAGGGAGCACTCGGGTTTTTACCCGGATCAATTGGAACAATAGGAAAGTATCACAAGCAAATTGACTCCTCTATCTGTGAGCGGTCAAGCGTACAAAAACTAGTCCGGCTCGAATTAGGGGAATCTTTACTGTGACACATTCATCAATTATTTCGGTTACATTTCATCAACCCCTTTATACACGTGAACATTTACATATATATTTTAATAATTTTTGTTAAACTTTTACTTGAAATTGTTTTAAAAACGAGGTAAATAAATGGATGATTTAAGGTCCAATTAATTTAAAACAGGATTGTTATTTTAATAACAATCTTACTAATATTATAAATGCGAATGTTAAGATCGATAGATGTTTGTTTGTTTGAAGGTATCTCCATTGGATCCCACTGAAATTAAGCATGGATGTAGAATATAATCTGGAAGAACACATAGGTTACTAATAATGTTTTTTTTTTCTAATTCAGCGCTGACGGAGTCGCGGACGACAGCTAGTGTTTTAATAATTTTTGTTAAACTTTTACTTTAAATTGCTTAAAAAAATCTACGTAAATAAATTAAGTATATAAGGTTAAATTAATTTAAAACAGACTGTTATTTTAATAACGTAATCAATGATTTATAATAGTTAACCTCCAGTGATGAGATTTTAAATTAATATAACCAATCTGGTTGTCCGCAGGCGAAGCTTTTACTTTGCCCATAAAATAAAAAGTCGTAAAAATCCCATTTAAAATTTCGCAAACTGTTTATTGGCGATTGTAAAATTCCAGACTTCTGTACAAGGGCGGCTTTTGGACTAGTTTCATGTTTTGTTTACCGTTAATAGACGAGGAGTAAAACAATGGTTATTTTAACTTTCACTGTGTTATATATGACGCAATAAAAGCTTATTGTAAATCTTTGGAGGCTATTTGAACATCGTCCACCCCGCTTTGTTTACATTTTAACGGTAGTAGGCTGACACCAAGGAGGTCTATAAAGTGTTGCCTCAGAAAAAAAGCATGAGACTTCAAAAATTTCACTGTCTCATTGTGTTTTTTTTTTCGGCAACCGGCACAAACGCTGCGCTCAGAAAACCATCGCGTTCGATTCAATTGTAACTCTCAAACAAGCGGACGGCGTGAAATTTTCTTTAGAAACGCCACGAATAGAGGTATCATTGGGTATTTGTTTGTAATAAATTGGTCTCAAACAATACGCCCACGTTTTACACTGCTTAGTTGTGCGAGAAGTGTGACTTTGCTGTAACTTAATGTTTAATTGTTTTTTTTTCTGGGCGAATTTTTAAATACGAAATATCCTTTTATTTTATGACTTTTAGCTGTCGCCCGCGACTACGTCCGCGATGTATTATTAGCCTATGTGTTCTTCTAGAATATGTTCTATATCTATGCCAAATTTTGAGGGAGATCCATACAGCCGTTCTCGAGATACCTTCAAACAAACATCCATCCATCCAAATATTAGCATGTATAATATTAGTAAGAAGTAAGATATGTTATACTCAGATCAATTTAACCTCGTAATTTAAAAAATATTACACAAAGCTTTCTTTAATAGTAACAAATCCAAAATTAGTTCAAATCTAAGTAATATTATATGTGAACTTTATTTTTTTCAACCATACACCGCTAAAAAATATAAGCGCATAAAAACGAATCGAAAAGATCACGTAAAAACATTAGAATGGCTATCAATGAAATGGATAGAGCTCGAGCGTTACGATATCATACGCAACTTAATACCGGCTCTAATGAGTCATCAATGGCGACTGGATTCGGCCGCTGTGTGGAAGATTACAACATAATGTATGACGTACTGTATTTCATTAACATGGACAACGTAGTCCACTACTATTTGTTTCAAATCCATTGCTACTTCCATACAAAAGATGAACTTGCCGAATGAACACAACAATCAATGTACGCACAACATTACGATTGTTCACATTCCGATATAAAACGTGTTTTACTTCCCTGACGTAAACTGCTGCTGCGCTGATGAAGGAAATAAGGGATTTTTTTAACATAACGAGAATTACAATGAGGTCTTGCGTACCAATCAAAGTGAAAACTTTCCGAAGTAAAATTCTGACGGAACATTGACTAATTGTATTTTATACATTACTCGCCAGTCATATCCGCTGTTAAAAGTGGGCGACTAATCATTGGGTATACCAATATATACATTTCTAGATATTCATGGTGTCCGGGATTGTGAAATATGTATTTATAATACAATCTTTAGTCATCCCTGAAATCTTTAGAATTTCTGAAGATAATGATTGAATTTCCTATTGAAAAATATAATCTCTTTTATAGTAATTCTTATTAGACTCGAGTACTTCGATTAACATAACAATTGCTTAATTTATTGATGACTAGCTATCAACCGCGACTCCATGATAAAAAAATCACTAGTAGCCTGTGTTCTTCCAGGATATGCCCTACATCTATACCAAATTTCAGCGAGATTCAAACATTCATCATTACCTCACTATACATTCCCACTGAGGGGCTCGGAGACTTCTCTAAGTCTTGGGTGACTAGGCCATAGTCAACGACGCTGGCCCAGTGCGGATTGACTTCACACATATCTTTGATTTTTTTCGGAGATATGTGTAGGTTGTATCACCATATTTTCCTTCACTTCAAGAACAACATTCAAACATTCGCACTTATAATATTAGTAAGCTGTCCGTATAAAGTATTCTCATAAAATTGAAATGCATAGCTTACATCCTCGTTACAATTATAGAAAATACAGACTACTAAAAAAGCTTTCATCAAAGCGGCAAATAGCGTTCTACAAGATAAATATACCTTTGACGTTGATGAAAAAGTATCAAGGTGCGTGGTGAAATATTTAAGGGTTGACATGATTTTTATGAGGCGTCTAAATAAATTCAAAGATCACAGATAGACTTGGATTCACAGGAATATACACTTAGCAAGCTCTTTTTCTTTAGATATCAAATCAGTTAAATATCCGATATTGATTGACATCCCCATACCCCCTACTAAACATAACCTTATTCATTTATTACTGTAATTGTGTACAGATTGCATAAAAAATTGCGTTGAGTCTACAAATTAAACTTAACTACTTTCCAATATCTGGTAATAAGTATCGCTAAATAATCATTATTGTTGATTTTTATGCTTTCTCGTATCCTTTATTTTTAATCGCTTACCCAATTAATTTTATCGTTAAGTAAATTTAAAATACTGGCAACTTCAGTAACTTTATAATACGTAGAAATAGGTCACGTAAAATCGGAAAGCCCGAATGGATTTAAAACCTTATTTACAGGAATAAATAAATTGGTTTTCTTACAAGAGGTGAAAGTTGACAATCAAATTTTCCACCCGGACATGTTTTTAACACGGCTGGTAATTCCATTTGCGACAACCCTACCACCATGAGAATATCGTTGCGTTACTTTGTCCCTACGCAAAGTATGTCCGGCAATTAAAAACGATCTGTGTACATTTGCCGCCACTCCAACACCGATTTAATTGTACGTAGTCTATACAATATTGGTATACCTTGTTGCTATGAGACTTTATAATTTTTACTTTTTACATTTATTTTAACACATAAAAAAATTGATGAACTAGAGTATTGTTTTTTCTAAACCTTGTCGGGAAAATGTAGAGCTCCGTACTTCTATATGTGTCGTCAATTTATAGAAGAAAACATTAGTTTTTATACACACTTCTGTAATGTCTGAAATAAGCGTCAAGAAAAGTACTAAACGATTGCAATATTCATAAAACTATTATTATTAAAATTGTCATATACCTATTATTGTAGTTATAATTGCTAGAGAAAAATGCTCAATTACTCTCTTGTATGAAGGTAAAAAAGAAGGGAAAAATTCTTAACGTATCCATTAAAGGAGAAATCTCACTTGGGGGTATCCATGTTGGTATGTACAAAACAAACATAAAAGTACAGCTATTAAACAAGATATAACAGCATAATTTCGTTTGATTTGACATGCCGAAACAATTTAATCATTATCTCTGTCAGAAAATTAGCGTCCAGATTTGTGGTTGATTATAAATTTTATCCCAATGGAAGTAAGGCAGGGATTTGTTTGGTGACAGTAGGGATGATAAGACGTAATGTGTCGGGACGGTTGTAGCGAAGGAATTGGCGGTATTCGCTAGGGGCCACTGCGCAGCGGCATAGCAAGCCGCCGAGCCGCCAACTGGGTGGGCACGCGGCGTCGGTTGGCCCTTTTCACCGCTTTTTGTTCCCGATTTTCGAATTTTAAATTTTGCACTCGGCGATCATCTTTGCCTCCGTTCGACTACCTCGTCTTAGCCGCACGCAACCCCGATACGTTTTCGTTTCGAAAATTAAATGTTTAAGTACCGTTGTTAATTAAATCATTTTCCTTTTTTGCGTTCAGTGCACTGATAATATGAAGATTATATCACCAGTACTAATTGGCAAGAAAACGATGAAAGGAGTGCACAATTAAAACATTACTGGTACAACGTCAAATAACGTCGTAATTAGCAGGGGGATAATTAAAATCGAAGGTCATTAGCGGGGTAAAAACTGCACAGTCGTTGTAAGCTTTTGTGTCGTGTTACCATATTTGTTACTGCTTATGGTCCACTTTTTTCAATGTAGAAATTAAGACAGGTTAAACTAATTATCAACAAATTGTGAACATACTCTGACAAATTATGTGTCCCATATGTAAGAAGTGTGTCGATACGAATCCTGGTTGTATGTTAATAAAATAATAAGATGATTTTTATGGCCTTTCACAGCATCCAACTGGCAAACGTAGAATTATTAGAAATATAAGATTAAGCAATCTTAAACGAGACAAGAAAGAGTTCGCTTTGCTTCTTGTTTAGTGGTGCGGTCTATGGGAAAACGCTATTTACTATGTTGAACGATTTGGTATTGATAATTCGTATAATTACGGTAAATACCTGGATTCTCTGTATACAATCTTCTCTTCGATGACAGCATTCGTTCAACATGATGACCGCACCAAGGCTTCTTGTCTCACGCTCTTAACCAATAACTCGATATGTAGCCTCTTCAATAATAATTTATAACACATGATACCTTACCATGACCTCGCGTAAATAAATAATTTCTTCAAAAATAGATTCACGAAAAATATTTTAAAAACCAATTCGAAATTTCACATTTACACAAAGTGATGTGATGTGAATGCACTAAAGACAACGTCAAATGTCCAAATCTAAGGAGGTGCGGTGCCATAGATAATATAGAAAGAGGGAAATTTGACAGATATATAAATACTTTTTAGTTTATTCCATTTAAAAAGTGTCGATAAATTACATGTATGTGTGTTTAGTTCTATAATAATAGAGCTTTATTTTTAAATGTGAATTAATAGATAGCTACAAGACTACGTGGTTCACCTCTAAATGTTAGACCTAATTTTGTTATTGACTTGACCTAACCTAACACAGCGATCGATGTCTGTCCGTCAGATAATTTTATGTTTCGGCGGCTTTTAATTAATTTTCGTTATATACATACATCGTTCCTTGCATTAATTTCTCTTTTACTTTTGATAGCTCCTGATTTGACTAATCACTTTTAAACTTTATCGTTAAACTAAATCACTTTTTAAGAACGGTTAGCTGGTAGATAACTCAAATGTTGAGTTAAGCTCGCCATTGTTTAATTTATTGTAGTTTTTTTTAAAAATATATTTAGTAAGTATGGAATTGAAAATATCTTACCTTAACTTCGCTCCCGGTGCGACGCTGCAACCTGTAAATAATAATAATTCGTTAGACTTGTTTATAATTTAGCAGATCTAATAGGCAGACAATTTTATATGATTTGAAAATTGTTTTTGCAGCCAAGACTAGTTATTAGTCTGCACCGGATAATTTAGTATTTAGGTTCGTTGTTTCGAATTCGTGACCTAGATCTTTTTTAATGCATTGCCATTTTAAAAAGGTCTTTATAAAATCACCGCTCTGACACTGGATATTTTTTAGTCCATGTTAACTTTTCGCATGCGTTAAAGACGCAATTCGATTGGATGCAACTTTTAAACCGTAGTCCCAAAACATTGGCAGGACGGCGAAATTATAACCTGTCATATTTCAAACACGATCGTGACGAGTACATGTGAAGGTCATAAGAATAATTGTTGTTCAAACTTTACATCTAATCCCATGTCAGATAATCCATAAATCTTTGGTAAATGTAACGATTAGACAAAAAATATTCAGTGAAAGCCTCCTTTTATAATAATATATTCCTCATTTTTATAGGAGAAGGGAGCAATCGAGCAACGGATCGCCTCAAATTATTTGAAAAGAAAATTGAGAAGGATTTCCTCATTTTCTTCATAGCTCTATTTTCTTCCAAATATATGTTATCTAGTTATGTTGTAAAATTAAATCGCGGGCAGAAAAGAGTTCATATACGAACAAATACAAGAGTAATGTCTTGTACTTAGCAAATTATTTTTAATTTAAAGCACTTAAGAAAACCGCATTACCTTCTCATAGGATTCCTTGGCTATTTTTTAAATACCGACCACAACTCTACCGCCAGCATTTCTGTTTTTTGTAAGGAGTATGTTGGTCAGATTTAATAACACTTTTAGACAAGTTTTTTATATTCACACAGTTATAACATGAAATCTAGATAATGTTTAAGTGTCGTAGTTTCACATTGTAATAAACTGTGAAGACTTTATATCCGTTGACCCGATCCGAAGATACCTTAAAACAAACATCCATCTAATTTATAATATTAGTATGATTATTTAACGAATAAAACAAATACATACGAACAATGTCCGCAAACTATAATTAAATATTGATAACAAGTTTCATAACTAATTAAGTTATTATTACATCAGTACACGTTCTTTAATTCATACAGCGTTTATTTGAAACTCATACTCGACTTATTTGTACAATGACAGCACAAGATTTGCATACCGGAACAACGAACGGGTTTTCTAAATCTTTTTACAATTGCGTTACTAATTAAAAACAACCTCGTCATAGCAAAGCTTTGATTAAACTTATCTAAACATTCTACGCCCACATGTTTTTAACTCCCCAAACATTTAACAGGATTTCCGTTATTTATTAAATATTAAAACAAAAGGGACATAAAATCTCTACCAAAGTTATATCTGTAGCTTTCTCCGTGTATTGTCTTAGCGTAATGTTATCCTAGTACAAGTGGCACGGCTGCCTTACGGAACTCGTCTGGGGAGTCAGTCTGCACGCCCATTTTGCCGTTGTCGCTTCCTATTCCGGCTATTGTTGAGCGTCCTGTCACAAATATGCATGCGTGAACACTCACACGCGCATATAAATGGTAGAAATTGATGTGACGAATACCGAGTTTACATTACACGCACACGAGCACGCGCGGTCACCGCTATCGATACAGCCGCGGTACGCTCATAACACGCGCGAAGCCATCAATGAACTTGACGTATCACTCAATGAATGAGAGACCTTGAGAGGTTGTTTCTCGAGTATTCTATGTTGATAGAGCAATGAACTCCATCTAGTTGATCTCGTTCTGTGATCGATTATTATTTATTACATTAAATGCAGTTTAATTTTGTTAATAAATTAAAAAGTTCATGAGTCACAATCCGGGAGAGATGGCGGGAATGTTGCAATTAATTGAATCGGTATTTCGATACGTAACCTAGAAAATATTCCGAACCTTCACTTGCCAAAAAATCTGAGAGTAAGCCCCTGGAGCAGAGACAAGGTTACGTGTGTGGTTTTGAAATAGTTATACTAGTGATTTGGAAATGACGCAGCTTTGAGTTCGTTAGATGTATACGACGGTTCCGCGATTACAATCCGCGAGGTTTGCCCCGCGGACTTCGCTTGTTTATCTAACACGTAATTCAGCTCACAGTTATTTCTTAACACTAACACCATATTAAGTTATGTCAATAGTATCGTAGAATGATGTTTGCGTATACTTTTAGATAGTGATGTCAATGCAACAATGTCAGATTATGTACGAGTATCGTCTATTTTCATTAAACTTACCTTTGCAAAAAATCGCTCCTTAATACAAAGCATCTTGGATCTATGTAACGTAGGATATTAACTAATAAATATTGGTAGTAGTGTTTAAATAGTATTCATACATTAAGTAAAATAAAAAAAATAATACGAAAAAATTAATATTCACTTTAAACTCTACAACTGTCAAACTGTATACTCTACATGCTTATTTTGAACATTATTAAATTAATTACAATTTATTAATGTGGTTATATGTGTGGTTTTAATCATAAAATATAATTCTAATTTTATTTTTAGTTTGATATAAATATAGTTTATTTGTTATAGCATAAATTATTTTTTTGCATTTTGATTATTAAATTATATTAGAAAGTTCTGATAATAAAAGTATTTAAATTGGTACAAACATAGTTATAATGTAAAATAAATCATTCTAGACTAATTTTTATTCTATCGTAATCATTTCTGGTTTATTCTGTCAAATGGTTTGAATGATTTTGAAGAAGGAGGTTGCATTTGGTTCGTATTTACTCGTTTACAAAATGGTACAGTCATTCGAAGTTCTAAAAAGTTACATATTAAATAATTATTTAACCACAACGAAAGCATTTCGTTTACCTATTTCAACCACATGTTTGTTAACGATGACTGTTCGATATAATAAGTCGAATGAAACGTTTTGATAACATCAAAACGTTTCTTTCACGATTCGGAAATGAGTCCAGGCACTTCTGGACGTGCCAATTCGATGAGTCTAAACAAGGGCTGTCACCTCTTCGTATTTGACCCGAATTATCTTGGATTGTGAATCCTGGTTATACGTTTGACAACATTTGAGTTAGAGTAGGTGGTATAAATGTTTTATTTATATTTTAGGTAGCGTAAAATAAGTCACTAAGATAACGATCGATTTGTTTTTCGTCGTCTGTGTTGTTAGAAAGAAAATCCAATACTGTGCCGATATACCGGCAATCCACTAGTCTTATTGAGATGTCGATGCTTGTGTCCCCTCATTAATAGAATTTGACACTTGACGAGGTAACGGGAGCGCGTCGTAGGCGCTATTCATGCCAAATGATTCTAACTAATAATGTCTTAAAGTATGGAAGTCCAGCTAACACTAGACAGGTTTTTTGTCGCTAATATTTGAATCTTTGTTTATAGAAACTTGGCAGCCCTAGTTTACTCTCATCGAGCGTCAAATCAAGATCAGCATCGCACTGAGTCATAGAGTAATGTAAAAATATTGTTTATTTTATCTGTGGCGGGACAACCAAGTGTGAAGGTTGCTTTCACCTTGTGAATCATGGTGGCCCGGTCAAGTGGCAAGAGACAGTTTTCATGTCACCAAAATATTACGAAATTAACACAGATCTGTAGATCATTTTTTTATAATGATTCACCTCAGTATGACGTGCGTTTAATTATTTGCTTTTTGACGATGAGTTTGTGAAAAAAGACAGAGCGGAGGAATTAAAATATCATTATGAAACAACTAGTTTAGAAAATGTTTAAATGTGGTATAGGAGCCTGCGCTTTGGCCATTTAAACTAAAGTGCGTGGCATTTGGCAAGGCGCCATAAGTTCCTAGCGTCATATCAGCAATATCCAAAATAAAGACGGTAATTTTTCTTCTAATAATGTTATTTTTTGAGTTTTAACATTTTAAAATAATTAAAAACATTTCTTCGCTTATTCATTGACTACTGTTTTAATTTGGTGAAATAATATAGAAAAGTGAAATTAGATATTAGAGTATAAAAGTAGCACAGGAATAACAATAATTTTCTAAGATTATTTTCCTACCGAGGGCCTCGAAGTCTACACAGGTTATGGCGGTTGACTACACATAATCTTTGAATTTCTTCAAATATGTGCAGGTTACATCACGATGTTTTCCTTCACTTTGGTTTAATACGGCGACGACCTTACCTGGATAAATAGATTATGGTCTAGTCTAAACTGACAGTAATGTGAAGTTAAGAAGACGTGATCCGTTGCACATTTTGTAGGTTCAATTGAGACCGTTGAGTTAACATTACTCATTATGTGTATAAATATTTGTCACCGCTGTATGCCCAGTTATGACTTCATCTTCAAGGTTCTTCATTCGCGTGCCATTACAACTCCGATAAACTTATACTATCCCATATTTCGTAAATTAATTCGAATCCAATAAAATCGCAATTTATTACTAAAATGTAAAATATTACGGCAATTTATTTATGTGCATCAAACAGCTATATTTTAAATTCACAAATGAGTTGTAGCTCTATATTAGGTATACTAATCGTTTCAGGGTTTTTGTTTTACTGATGCGCGAAATACTATGATCTTAATAAAATATCAGGTTTGTTTTACTGCATTATAGATAAAAAATAAATAAATACAAATTCAATTAATATATTATAATATATTTCTTTACTTTCTGTGCATCCTCTCCTCCGTCGATTAAAGGTAGGCAACTCAGATGCAATTGCGTATGTCTATGGGCAACGGTCACTTTGCTATTTCAGCGATATCAGGTGGCCGCTCGCTCGTTTGCAACCTTATGATATAAAAAAAAATAGTTTTGGTACAATAAAAATGAATGTTCCTTGACCTTGCAAAATATGTTTCAAATGCTTATATTATAAATCCATGTCTCAATATTATTATGGAGCATTACTATTCTTTGCGGGATGCCTATTAAAATACCTTATCTTTAATAATATTGTAAATAGTAAAGATTTTATTGTTTCCATTAAATAAGCTCCGAAACTACTAAAACTTAAAAGTTCTTTCATTGCTTGAAAACAACACTAGCCCAGGGTGACGTATGCTGTATTTATTACTAGATTTCTTTTTAATTCCGCGCAGACAAAACCAGGCAACTGCTGGTTACCTAGAATTTGATATTACAACCGTTCTGAATTGCTATGTTTGTTTACATAATGCGTAATTTTATTTTACTACTACAGCGTTCAATGACACACTGCTTCCAAGATAAGCTTCCTTATAAAACTGAATCAAAAACGAGGAAAACAAATCAAGGAAATCAAATATACTTAAACTGTATTGTTACATGAATTGATATTTTTTTCATCTTCTTCTAATGCCTCTCCACTACTGGAGGTTGGCCGTCTGCTCAGCGAACCCATCCCTGGCCTGAATTTATCATTTTTTTAAATATGTTAGAAATGAAAGATAATATGACAATTAATAGACTATGAATTTAAAGTCACAGAAATTACAGAATAGTAGAGCCCACATCAACGTTAGTGTTTAGTGTGCAAATGGGCGTGCTCAACCAGTGTTATTCCACAACCACACAGAAGACAGGCGTCAAGTGGAAGCAATTCCGCGTTTCCTTAAACGAGTGTGCGTGTCGGGGGCCTAATTTTAATCCATGGGACGCAGAGGAAGGGGAAATATCCTCTTTCTGCTGTCTATGTGTAATTATGACGGTGAATTCAGGTGATATATATAAAAAACAAATTTCAGCCACTCATCAAGAAAATGACTCAGTACAAAAGTGGTACCAACAATGTATAGAAATTAACCGTAACGAAATCGTTATAGTGTCATCAAGTATATGGGAAAAAATCATGAATGTCACTTGTCTTTATGATTCATAAGATCATATTTCTTATACATAAATAATTTCAAAAGGTACAATGACCTTGAAGCTAATAATGTATTGCATAAAATTGGCTATCTTCCAAGTCGGTTAAATAACAAAAGCAATGACCTAAGTCCCAATTCTGCATGTGTTTTAAAGTGGAAAAACTATAAGCCGTAATTTGAATTTCTTTGCAAATTGAACAATTACAACTTAGTAGGAATACGTTGTTGTTAACACGATTGAAATTTTATAATTTCACAGTGGATTTCTACTGCAGTGACACTTGTACATTACGTTTTTTTCTTTGTTTTGTCAAATAGAACTAAAGGGATGACAAAATTTATCAACATAACTATAATGGAGTTCTACAATAAAATAAACATCAGATATCATTGCTAAAAGAATAATTAAAAAGATTTACCGTTGATTTCTGAGACCAATATTTCTATATTTCACATATCGTTATTCTTGTCATAGATATTATCCGTTCATTGACAAAACAGACGTAACAATGTGTTTTAATGGGAGATTATGGTCTCAGAAACCCAGCCTAAACAAAAAAGATTTCCTTTTTCACAGTGTAACAAATCTCGATCGATTACTAAGACGATGAGTCGTTAGCGCATAGATAAAACATCTTTTTTACTTTTTAAATACCTTTGGTTTTCACGAGGGCCCTTATAAAACACGAGATGAATGACTCATACCTGACTCAATGATTTCTAAACGGACACGCTGCATCCGTTCGATTGTAATAAAACTGTGTCCACTTGGAAAAACCATAGAGCACAATAACGCTGAAGCGGTCACGAACTAAAAGATATTCAGATTAGTCGGTGAAAAAATATATTGACGTACATTTTTTTTAATTACAATATTAGCAGATTTTTTGAAAATGTGCTAATATTTCTTTTACTATTCCAACTAAGCTGTAGGCTTGTGCTAAGAATGGCGGGATTCGAACCCCCGACCTCGTAATCGGAAACCCTTAACCATAAGCCTATTAACGCTACAAAACATTATGAGCAATGTTTCATGGATTTTTCAATCAATTTAATCTTTGTATGTTTTGTTTATCGTCAAAATAAATAAATTAACTCCAATCACTCATTAGATTCCTATTAAACTCGCTGACTCTCACGCAAATTTTACATTCATCAATCGTTATTGAGCATCTAGCGGTCGGTCAAGCCGTTTCGGAGGAGTATATCATCAGCTTACTATACGTCCCCACTGAGGGGCTCGGAGCCTACCCTATATTACGGGTTCGGAGGAGTATGGAAACGAAAATTGTGACACGAGAATTTTATATATAAGAATTTTATATTTAGAATAAACTGATGATACAATGTAACATACGTTCATGTTACAGTATTAATTAGTTAGTGGGCGCAGTGACGTTTGACCTGCCGGAAGGTGCAATAATTATAAACCCATAAAAGTCTATGACTTGCTTATTGACTAAAAAGTTCCATAAGGTGTTATCATAAGGGTTCAATTACTATAGGAAATAAGATGACTAATTACCATCATCCGTTTTCCATTATAATGGAAATATTTTGTGAACTCTTTCAGATGAAGTCAATGGGAAATACAATTAAAATATTCCGCTTTGTACTTCACAGTGGAAAAGTGAATGCAAAAGAGATGATCAATTTCATGACTATTTCATTTTAATAAGTAATTAATTGATTGAGTCACGTCTTTGGTTCACCGCAATACTTAGGTTAAGATAAATATTGTTTATCTTATTCTATGATATGTTGTTTTATTATACAAACCGATGTTCAAAATGTGGTACACGAGCGAGCGACCAACTGAAATCGCTGAAATAGCGAAGCGACCGTTGACCACCATAGACATAGGCAATTGCTTATGTGTTGCCTATCTTAAATCGACGGAGTAGAGGATGCAAATAAAGAAAATATATTCCCTTCCCATGCATCCCCTCATCCGAAAATTCCATTTCCACTTCCGATCCTTTCCTTATAAGAAAAAGGGTGAGGAGTGAAAGAGGACTAAACTCCGGGACGCAATTTTTTAGTATTATCTATTAAAGTTTTTTAACCCTTTTGTAAGACTGTTTGCCACTCATTTAGAGTAATCTCTTGTTTTAAATCTTTGGTCTAATTTTTCTCTTAAAATACAAAAGAATATCTTATGAATAATACAAAATACGAGTAAGAGGACCACTTAGGCTGACAAATGTAACTTTTTACGGCAATTTTTCTCAATCAGATATAGTTTATACGATATATACGAGATATAAGTTTATACGATGAAAGTATCATCTGTCCATATTGTTGTATAATTATGTCTAATTATGGCAAATTAATTACAGAAATCGACAGTTAATTACGCGACGGAGGAAAATCATCATCTATTTATGGTAACGCATTTTCCTCGACATCTTGTGCGGTTATTGACCGCTGTAAGTATTATGTAAAAACTGACTATTTTACTTTTTCTTTTATTAAAAAATACTAGCTGATACCCGCAATTCCGTACGTGTGAAATTAAGAAAAAAACAATTTGCTCCCTATGTGTTCTACCAGGCTACGTTCTACATCTATGACACTTTTCAGCGAGGTCCATCCATCCATATATTCGCATTTATAATATTAATAAAAAGATTACTCAAGTCTTCCCTTTAAAATTGAGTTGCGACAAATTCATAAAAAATCATTACGTACGCCTTAAAGTTGTAGTCTACTTTGACGTGAGAAATGAAACAAAAAGTTTTGCAAAACAAAACTAAGACATTCTTAATTTTTGCACACATATTAATTGTCTAATATTTAAGCTTATTTTTATTATTATTTTACATTTAAAATCAAGGATTTATATATCTTTACGTTAGTTAATAACTTTAATAACAAAAGTCGATATTTAGTTATCAGTTCACGAACAAATTACTCGTTTGTCTTCATGAAAAAAAGTTGAAATAACATTCATACTTGAACGTAGGTCATAAGTATAATATTAAAAGAAAACTAATAATATAACAGGTCAAGTTACATTGTTACATTTCTTCCTATTAAATTATAAAAGCTATTTATTATTTATAATTGTCTCTTAAAAATATATTAGCTGTAATTACATTGAGAAGGTTTTTTATAGAACTATACGTGTTACTTGAAGCCGGATCTTATTTGGCTGTTTTTGTTTTTGGTATAAGATACGTTGTCCTTTATCCTTGACACGGCATCCGTACTAAGGATTGGTTTATCTATGTTGATAAAAATAGTTCCGGACAATATTAACAAAATTAATTTATAAAAATTAATTAGCTTAATTAATTTTAACTTACTATAGAATTGTAACGACCAAATTGAAATCGTGCTGTTTAATATTATTATAATAAAAATGCCGTGGGTAAATATCACATATTCTTCTTGGTATAGGCGATAGTTTGTGTTGTTGATTTTGGGGAATTTTCCTTAATGTCATTTGATATTCACTTTCCCTAAGATAAGTTTGTGAACGCTACAATGTGTTACATCTTAAGTCTAATCACGTAACGCGTAGACGTCAAGTTGGACGCGTTATTACCGATCAATTTGCGGCTAACCAAAAATGTCACTAACTTGCCTACGTGACCTCAAATTTTAGTACCGTGTCTTCCGAATTACTAAAACTAACTACTAACTACTACTGAAAATGCATTGTCATTTTTCCATTCAACCGCAGCACCAGCTTAAGTAGAAGGAAAAAGTTACAAAATGATTTTCTTAATAGGATTTTGTAAAATAACATATTTGTTTTCGTATAAATGTATGTTAATAAACTCGTAAAATCCAGCGATATTTTCGAGAATCAGTTACGTTATCATATCACTAGAAACAATCTAATGTGACGTCATTGTGAACGAAAACGTGAAGATGAAATCATGAATGTGACAGCACAAATGTAATCTGATTGCACTTGTATTTTCCGTAATGGCTATGACGTCCGATTCTTTACGAAGACCACAGGAAAGCGTGAAAGATTAAATGTTATACGTGGAAAAGATGCAAGGTAAAGTGATTGTATTCTATTCGTAGTACACATAAAATATTTAAAAAGTAGTAAAAAAAATATATTTTTGTTTTTTTTTTCGTCGCCAGCTCACACGTCTCTATCGAAAGCAGGAGCCTACCAGACGTTGTTAACCAGGCTTTAGTAAATCACGGTAGCCCACGGTAGATATGTGCAGGTTGCATCACTATGTTTTCCGTCACCGTAAGTACGTCGGATAAATTTATAAATAAATTTGAAATGTACAAAATCAAAAACATTGGTACATGGTGAGCATAGAACCAGGACCTACAAATCCCAAATCCAGGACTTAACCACTGAGCCATCAACACCCTGAAACATGTATATTATGAAGAATAATAATAACTCAAATACTCAATGACTTTCACTTGCAAAATTCTCTTCAAGTATTTTGCAAGTAATATTAAAATATGTTGATAATACAATGAAAGTTAAGGAAAATGCAAGTATTCAGTTCAACATTTTGCTACCGTGTGTGTAGGTGAATAATATTATGCGAGATGGCATAATCGGACTATTTTTACGATTCATTCCGCTTACTGAGCCTCGACCTTGTCGCCGGCACTCCGCGCCACACCGACACACCGACACCGCGTCACCCACCACACGTCATAGTGACGTGAGCACGCACGTCACGGCAAACAAATGAAATGAGTGTTGCCACCTTTTAATCCTACAATACCCTAAAATCTAAAAAAAAATAGAAAAAAGGTCCTTAGAAAAATATCTCTCATTTTAGCATCATTTTTTAATCAATAACAGTATAATTACAGAATGTACAAGAAATTCAAATAACATGTATTTTTAAGTATATAATGAAAATATAGTATATACTTTTTATTCAAATTATACAAAAAAAAAATACCTATTGTTATGAGTTTAAAGTTTTTTTCTTTATCTTAATTACCAATAATTAAGGGAAAATTTGACATTCATGGCAATACCGTAAACGCAGCGCTGTGGCGTCACTGCGCGTCTGTCAATGGTCGTGACAGTGGGAATTACAAAAGCTTTGTGTAATCTGGGCGACGCGGTAACTATGACGTTTCTCATTCAGTACCGAGAATATCTTCTGGGCAATCGGTTTTCAGAATTTCTAGCGGAACCAGGGCGTGGTATCCCCGCATGAAATGAATAAAAATAATTTGGAATTGTGAATGATTAGCTATTTTAAAATGATGTCAGCTGTCTTTTGTAATATCAAGCATTAATTAGTCAAAGTTCGGATCGAACTAGTAGCGTAAAATTATTACATAAATTGCAAAAATGCTTTGAATGTGTATAAGAAAAAGTGGAATGAAATAGTTAAGTTCTAATTTTCAACTAAAATGCTTAGCTTCTGTTAACAGTACGTAGTATTTTCTTATTAGCAACTTTAAAAACGTTCCTATAATTTTCCTTGTTTTTAATTAAATAGAAAATTATTTTTTTTGGAACTACACCCAATAATATCCTAATCGTTTCATCTCCTAACTTAATCATAACTTGGTGACAATGTTTTGGAAAGAAATTAACCTTACCTTACATTTGATTTACTAGTGCCATCTTTTGTCCACATGTGTAATATTATTGTTAAAGTTTATTTTAGCGACATCTAGTGTCGAGTAGTGACTATACATATTAATTTGTACTTTTTAAAACATTTATCATGATTATGAAAGATTTTTCCTCAGGTTATGTTTTTTTTCATGTTGACGATGTTGTGAAAATATAGGACATGTTTATTTTTCAAACAAAAGTAAGAAAATTTATTAATATGAACAGCGCCATCTAACGTGTAACAATAAAAGCTTCTATTAATATTTAGAAATCATTTAAACTGGACAGTTAAATAGATTCAATATTAAAAAGAAGTCGGTTAAAATAAAAAAAATATAGGTGATATAAGTAATAATTTTTATTTTAACTTAAATTATACTTAAGCGCTCAAGCTTAATAATATAAATACATAGTTTAAGTGCATCAAATCGGTAACTAGAAATGGTCGAAATCCGTACTTTTAAAATTATTCTATAATTCTAAATACTGGGTCTAATTATAGGTTTCCTAGAGTAGCTGTTTGACGATGGGTTTTTGATACTAAAACGTCCTTTTAAAACATATTGTTATCTCTGTTTTGTCAAAGAAAATGACAAGGATGACGATTTGATGAAATGAGATTTTCTGAAAAATCACAGGTGGAAAAATCGTTAAAGTCTCCACTGTTTACATAAAAAAATTCTGTTCCTAACATACAAAAAGAACAATAAATTTTCTTATACCAACTGTTCAAACATTCATAGTTCATATGAAACTTCACTCGCGTGTTTCAATATACCGTTATTTTGCTTTTTATCGTATCGATTATTCGCTTCACAAGGCCCTGTAACAAGTTGTGTTGTGAATGGATGTATTTATGTGCGCTCATTAGCTTGTAATAGACGCCGTACACGAGACCTGTACAAGCTAAAGGTATCACGCTGAATTTCCTCCGTCGTATTAACTATATAACGACACTTTTTTTAATACTCGATGAACAAATGAGCTAGCGAGTCCGTGGATTTGCCGAAAAAGCGAAGTGACCACTGGCTATAGATACACACGGGAGAGAGGCGCACAGAAATTATCTTTCTCGCATAAATATAATGTTAAACATCTTCGGCTAGTTACAGTAAAGAAAAAAATGTAGTTCTTTTTTACTCTACAAATATACAGTTAATTGAATAATAATAACTGTATATTTGGAGGGTAAATAGTAGACTAATAAAAAATGTAATTCAACAATTTTTAATATTAAATTTGTCTATCACATTAACTCTGTGATTGGCGTGTCGAAAAAGTTGAGATTCAAAACGTTTTTTTTTAAATAATTACTTCCACCCTCTGTCGGACGAATCGAACACTAGTTTCTCAAGTCATCCTTGACTGCCAGCATTGTGGAACGATATCAACGTTTTTTAACATCGCTAATCGGCGCTGTAATCGCTCCGGTCGGTGTAAAAAACTTAATTCCCGATGGATCAATACCAACGTTAAACGTTTATAAATGGACGCTGAGTGCAGGGATGTAGCCACCGGAAAATCGAGTACACCGTCTGTTTGTAATTTGCCTCGGCAAACAGCAAAGGCTCTTCTAATTACACATTGATGTAATTCATTTACAAATTGAAGAATAATTATTTTGACAGTTTCTTAAAGGTGACAATTCCCTGTTGTTAATTTTCTGTGTAACCGATAAAAAATCGTGTATTGACGAGCTTTGCCTTAATATTATCTGTTACTTTGAGAATAAATTCGGTTGCTTTGCAATTTGATGCGTTTAAGACTTGTCTAGGAAAATTACAAATGGTCGGCGTACACGATTTGCCGGTGACATATCCACTTATTCGAGCGAACGCCGAGCATTCCATCGGCTAGTCCGTTGTCTTTAACTACATATCATGAGGCTGCTATTTAGTTCTTTAGTTTTCTTTGGTCGCCGCAGTTGTAATGAGCTTGTGATTGCCGCGGTATGAGGATGTTCGATTTAAACTCTATGCTTTTAGATCCGTCTTCATGTCCCTTTTACTGTACTTATGATTTAGATAAAAATACTTTTTTAATAGTTTATGTTGCGACCCACATTGAGTGGGATAAAGACTAGGAGATGGGAATAATTGTTTTACAAATTTCTAAAAATAATAAATTTAAAATCTATAATTTATGTTTCCTCAATGTAAATATTATTCTGGTGAATGAAAAGCAGCCAACTGAAAGCCAGCGCAGGGACTGTTTTGGCTGTCTCTGAACTGGCTCCTTTTGCCACTCTTTTCCTAATTTTTGTTATAAATCTGAGCTTTGTGTATATTTTATAATTTTATCTGTGTGGTAATAAATGTGTGTTTCATTTCATTTCGTGAAAGGCCACTTCCCGTTTATCTGCTAAAATTATTGAATCCGTGCCAATAACAATCATTCTACCTGTGCTATTTTGGAGAATCCTAAATTTATCTCAACGTCTGTCGATTTTCCATAGATATGACGTAGCAAACTATTTTAAGTTGCAGGGTAACATAAAGTAAGAGGTCAATGCACTAAATTAATTTTATTTAATGGAGAAGGATTTGTATTGGAACAAAGAATAAATTAATTTTTAATAGCTTCTTTCTTCGAATTCTTGCTCCTTTAATTGCATCTTTTAATATTAGTTTGAAATGTTAGTTACCATAAAGTATAGGTAGATACGTGCGCATGTATTAATCATTGTTGCCCGATGTTATATCTGAACCACGTACTTAGTCTTTATAAGGCATAATAATATCGTAAGTAAATTCAATCATAATCGCTAATAATAGCTTAATTGTAAACTTCAATGCGATTTCTATTTCGTCTGCTATTGCGCATTATTCAAGTTTTTCAAACAACACACGATCAGCTGTAATGCAGCACCAAATGTCGTGGCGTCAAATGCCGACCGCTCGAAGCTAACGTTGCCGACTGCTACAACAGTCCAAGTATATTGATCCTTCTATTTAAATCTGTCATGATCCTACCCTTTTTCTAAAGAGAATCGACACAGCATTCATTTGTAGCCGTCAGATCTAAATTAACTCCCTTACGCATATTCTCTTTCATAAAATTTGGATGGATTGTGTGAAATTTTCACTTTCTCCTCTTTCAAATCTTCTAAATATAGCCAATACAAAAACAATTTGATATTATGTTGCTGATAACGTAACATGTCGGTTTTCCCTGTTTTTATCGACACTTTTGATAGAATAAAATAAGATAAAGTCAAGGTTGTTGCAAATAATTGTTCAGATCCAGTTATAAGACAAATTTTCAAGGCAATTACTTGGCGACCTTTTGAAATTATTTTATTATTAATTTAAATTGTTGCCCTGCGATCTTCACAGTTACAATTCAACACTATTTTAAAATAAAGGATGTTTCCAGTTGAAGCAGTACACGGATCGATTTTTCGGTAGACCAATCGGCCCAACAAGAAACACCCAAAATCTTACTAATATTATAAATGCGAATGTTTAGATGGATTGATGGATGGATGTTTGTTTGCAAGTATCACCAGAACAGCTGAGCGGATATCAATGAAGTTTGGCATACATATAGAACATAGTCAGGAAAAACACAAAGGCTACTTATTATGTTCTTTTTAATTCTGCGCGGACGGAGTCGTGGGCGACAGTTAGTAAATCATATATTATGTACTCGATACTGTGACACCAACAATTTGCCTTGAAGTGAAAACAAGTAGGACAGTAACTATTAAGGTTAATTAGTAACTTGAATCAAGTTTATATTCCATTATTTGTTCTGATCGATTTATTCATAAATGTCAAGCTATGATAATTTAAAGTATAATATAATTCCACTGACGTGACTCTTCGTTCTCTTTGTCGAAACAGTTAACAGAAATTGTATTAATGAAAGTATCAAGGTAGTTGTCTTCTACGGTTGCAGGTGATTGTTACGTAAGTACTAACAATGAGTTTCCACTGCCGAAACATTGAAAATGACAGAAACGGATACATGATGTTCACTTTTACATATATATTGAAATGTTTAAAGTACGAAAGTAATTTGTTGATGTTTGAACAAATTTTGATTCACAGTATATGTTCCATTCAAAAATAAATCAAAACTATGGAAAATGAATAATTCTAGAATTTCGGAAAATTTTGCTTATTCTATGATTTATTATATTACAAATTATATACGCATATAAGTTTTATATTCGTGTATATAATAGCTTCGGTTCGATTAATTCCAAACAAGTAGTTTATGTGGGCATATTGATTTAAAATAGTAAGTACTTAAAACCCAAAAATCTCATCAAAAACCTTATATATAAGTTATTGTATAGTTATTGAATATAGTCAAGGTCGTTTATTTCCTACCCATTTCGGTGAAATGTCACTTGAAACTCACCATGCAATTAGGTCTACAACTTGTCGCAGTAAGATACATACGTGATAAATAACAGCTCTTATGTTGTCAATTTGCTGTACGATTTTCAACTCTAAGTGGGGAGGGAATTTAATTCTTCGACTGTAAATGTGAACTCAATGCCGCGTGTACGAGCACATGTCAATTAGCACGTGCCGAGCGTACATTATTTCGCAATCATTTGTTTAACACAGTGGCTTCTTTTGTACTGTTAGTGATCTAGAGCTTAGCACCACATCTTTACGATTTAATTTAATGGTCTAAGCGATACATCAAAGAAATAATTCCGAATTAAGAAAACAGTTTAATTAAATCATTAAGAGTTAATTATTTGTTACGATGTATGTCTTCGTTTTATTATGCGCTGTATTTTTAATAGTAAAGAGTAGGTATTAGTAGTAGTAAATCCAAAAAATAAGAAACAAAGAGATAAGAATAAGATGAAATATATAGATTATACGGAAACAAGCAAGTTTTTTTTAATCCCACTAACATTCGATGATATATAACATGGATAGAATTCTGAAGCTAAGATTTATCTTTTAAATCAAACACATTTAAAAGCAAATATTGCATAATAATTAAAAAATCATTTCAAAAACAAATAAACAAACAACACTTTTGTATACAACAGTAATAAACATTTTATTTAAACAAGTGACTGTAGAAACTACAAATTCGTTTAATGTTTATTGTCAAACTAGCTGTCTGCTCGCGACTCCGTCCACGCGGGATTAAAAAAAACTAAATAAGTAGCCTATGTGTTCTTCCACACAATGTTCTACATATGTTCCAAATTTCATCAAGATCTATTTAGTAGTTATGGAGTCCCTCAAAAAACATCGATCCATTCGTCCATCTATCTAAACTTTCGCCTTTAGTGGATAGATTAGTAAGATCGGCATTTATGAGGCTGGCAACTTTCAAAAAACATAAACTCGAATATAATCTTATAAAAAACACGACGACAAGTGTCTTATCAACTCGACTCCAAAGAGTCCTATTCTTCAAGGATCGATACCGTTTTCTCAAAGGTTTTCCCGCGGTAGCAAAGGAAAAAAAGTTTTCAACCCTTTATTAAAATAAAAACTTGAAAACTCTTCACACATTAATTTAGGTTTTACATGATTAGAATGTAGACGTGGCTTAACATTTGTATTCTTTGAAGTCCCTGTTGCAGACCTGTGAGCCTACTACATATAATTGTGAAAATTGCCTTCGTATCGTCATCGTTAATTATGTTAAAATTAGTATGAGATTTTTGGTGAACGGTCGATGTGTGTGCTTTATAAATTTTAATACAAATTTTATTAACGATTTAATGGCTATTGTCACAAATATTTATATAGGCCCAGTGCTGGAGTTCTGCGGCAATGCTAACAATAATTACCATTATCTTTACTTACACTCTTATCGCAATTCGACTAAGTAACACGAGTCATTCTATATGGAAATAAACCACATTAAGTAACGATTTCTAAACGATTTATTTTTTTATTTACATTGCGTCACGCAACAGTATTATTGGCCATTAATCAGTCAAAATTTAAACGATAATTGACTTGTTTTAATATACGAGTTATGTGTTAAGACTCACTGTTGGTTTCTGAGACGACAATCGACAAAAATGTATCGTCGTCCCTATCATTATATTTGACAAAAGAGAGATGACATGTTTTTAACGGGGATTTTCGTCTCAGAAAGTCACTATTAAACATTGTCTTTTCTGGCTAAAATATTTTTATTATTATGACAATATCATTAATTAAATAAAAACAAAATATAGTAGTGATAAAGATATAGGTTACCTGGTTTGTATGTGTCGAATTCAACTCAATGTTGTCGCCAATGTTATCAGCTTGCAGTATCAGATAATCACGATCACGTACAAGTTGGAATTTAATAAAGAGAATTATAAAAAAAACTGTTCAGTTCATTTAATTATTAAAGTCTAAACACGATTATGAAATATTGAATTAATATTTTTTGTAATGTCAAATATCGAAATCCGAATATTCGGCGAACGATTTTCGATCAGAATATTTATTAAACGTGGTGTGCCGGTCGTTATCGCCGCGATACTAACATGCTTGAAATTATTCTACGCTCACACCTATATCTTAATAACTCTATTCATAATAGCGACCGCGAAAAATAACATCGCCCGAAACCGGTCATGTAGTCTGGTGTTACAGACGCCTTTATATTTATAATTCGTTACATAACGCGTGAATCGAACAAGACTTTCGCCGAACACTACCGGTATAGCCCACGTTTGTGACTATGTCGATTTATTTTTGGTGCGCCTATAATGTTGAACAGTCGCAACGCGGCTGGCCGCTTCGTAAGTCACAAACTAGTGTATGTTATTAACTATGACGAAGTAGTCTTGATCCTAGCAAAAAGGTAATAATTATTTCGCAAATTATCCAAAGCAAAAATTTCAGTTCAAGTAACTAACAATGAATTGATTGAATATTAGATCGTGTATTGATTTCTTTTATAGCTCCTTTATAATAATACCTTATATCATGTTGAAGCATTTAAATAGGAACAGAACAATACTATGTATAAGGAAACACTGAAGAGAAGAGGAATATATGATAACGAAGGCTCCTGAACGTTGGATTGACGAAACGAAGAAAAAACAATCTTTCATTGAAATCAAATGTTCGCTAATCGAATATCACGTTAAATTCATTGTCTCAATTTTTATATTACTAATTGATAATTTCTAAGCAATTCTTATGCAATAAATAACTCATCACTATCTATATCTTGTTTAAAATTATTGCGAATAGTAAGAAATGTTGACTGTTATTCATTTGCATTTTTCAAATTATCAACTTTTAGCTTAAAAGTATCAAGACACGACGGTCGCGCTGTCCGAGGTAAGTTATAATCAGAGACTTTACGAGGCCACTCACAAGGCTGCTATTACTAGAATACCTGAAAAAAAAACTGGAAAGAATACATCATACGCAATTGTTATTTGTCTTATGAGTTATCGCTGATACATAAATGTACATGAATGCGTGAGGTTTCGAATACTTTAATGCGACCAAATTTGGTACTTTTGTCGCAATGGAACTTTTTGTTACTATGAAAATTAATGAAATATAAATTATGTTTGTTATAAAATTTAATATCATATGAAATACGTATCCAATTGGATAATGTAATTTTGTGATATAAATATTTTGCCTTTTGTTAAAATGTTTTTAAACATATATATATGTGTGTGTAAATAATTATGTAAATATTTCTTGATTTTAATTTTAATAATGAGTCAAACCTGTTTTATTTGTTGAAATTTTACGCAAATTTTATTTTAGAGTGTGGTAAACCTCAAAAAACATAAATTGAAAAGTTAGATTGAAAGAGTGAAGAAATTATTTAATAATTGTCATACATAAGTATTAATAAAAACATTAATTCTTGTGTACTATTATAATAGTGGTTTTGATAGTTCGCGGAACATGAAATTGGAGTTTTATATTAACTTCGCTCTACTGTTTGCTAAAGTAACACAAATACAAACGTAATCATTGTTGCTGGATGTCGAAACATCACAATCCTAAGTCATGCTTTAAACTAACGGCTATTCGCAATGTAACCTTAAGTGAGTCACAATGTAATTTGACCCTTAATACATTGATACAAAATACACCAAACACATTGTTAAAATTATCATTTTATTAACTTTAACTTAAGTTTTCACAACCGCGAGAAACGCGCGTGGTCGCGCGGTTGTTCTCAGCATTCTATGCAGAGCAATAAATAAAAACTCTGTTATTAGTTTTTTCTCTAGTTCAATAGACGAGGAACAACGGAACAGTACTTTACAGCTTTGTAGACATTATACTGTGTAGAAGGACAAACTATCTCTCGTTTGTTTAAACGTTAATTTCTGTTTCAATTGAATTTCAACAGGGGTACGCGGTCGTATGAACAGAGCCTTATCATATTTTTAATGTGTTTCTGTAAATAAAACTACGTTCAAAGTAGTTTTAATATGAATATTGAATGATAGTCGTTATCAGCAATATAAATCATCAATGAATGTCAAGGTTTATGTACTAACAGGTTTAGCATTTAATAAAGAGATCATCAATCTGTCTGTTGTTTTATTGCCATACGGAATATCCATTTAAATTTCATCATAAAAATTGTAGCTGTCAGGATTATAGTAAAAAAAATTAAGTGATAAATATGGTAAGCCTGCTAGTCTTACTCCTTATAATCTTACTAATGTTTGTAACAAAAGCGAATGTTTTGTTGGATGGATGGATGTATGGTAGAAGGTATCTGCATAACGCTGAAAGTTTTTTTTTTTATTAAGCGCGGACGGAGTTGCGAGGGATAGCTAGTATTTTTATAAATAAAAAAAAATATAGCGATGTTGCGGGAATACGGAATGGAAAGGTGCAAGTTGCGGGTAATGTCACGCGAGCCGGCGCGGGTCAGGCAATGAGGTCGGCAGCTCACGATACTTATCATTGACACGGTCACCCTTCACCAACTCAGTTACAATTTAACCCGGAAAGTCCATACATTATTATCTAATTAAATTAATAAATTAGACGTTAAATATCGGTTGGTCGATTACATTCTTACCTGGATGTTATTCAGCATCTGTCAATAGGTTTTTAACCTTCGGCGGACAAGATTACTTAAATCCAATGTATTTTAGGACTAAAATAGCAATCTTGGGATATAACGGGGAATAATTGTTCGTAATTTTGTTATGTTTTTTTTACACTTAATTCTACTGCTTACTTATGAGTAACTCTTTATATAATATGGTATATGAATCTATCTTATATATAAAATTCTCGTGTCACAATTTTCGTCCCCATACTCCTCCAAAACGGCTTCACCGATTCTTATGAAATTTTGTGAGCATATTGAGTAGGTCTGAGAATCGACCAACATCTGTTTTAATTCACGCTCGGACGGAGTCGCGGGCGACATCTAGTTATATTATGTGATTCATTTGTTGTCAAAATGTACGCGTGACTCATTTATGGACTAATGATATAATGACGAATGATTGACAATCAATGACAAACTGATTTGAATACTAATATAGAACCCGCATTTATAATTGCATAATACAGACATTCAGTAGTACAAAATTGTTATAATGACATTATATTATGAAATAATATATTAGAAGACAGGCGAGAATTGTAAGTTTTTTTTATTTGTCAAAAGGTCGGAGGTCTAAAACTGGTACACTTACCCTAACAGTCATTTCCTAATAACGAAAGAATGGTAAGGAAAATCAACGTTGATTATAATAGCTATTCAATCAGCTCAATTTTTTTAATTTTAGACTGAAAATCAATGTGTAAATGCATTTCTTAATATTGATAACATTTATTTGATAATTCATCGTTAATCAGTCCAAAAAACCTTTATCATTAATAGACATCATATCAAAAATGCATGCATTCAAATATCAAGGTAACAACTTTTTACATACAAATTATATATTCTTGAAATTCAAACTGGTCGAAGATAAAAAAATATCTTTACAATCTTTACAAAAGAATTCTGATGTCATAAAGTTGATAAAAATAAGATATGAGAAGCTCGAAATATTCTTCAATAATCATTATTAACTTTTTTATAACGCAAAATAAAGAATAACGAACTATGTTGTCAATTGATACCCGCAGAGAATGCTTTACTAACTTCAGTAATTGACATAAGATTCTTAAACCGATGTATTATAAAAAAAAACTTAACGACTACAGCGGGAATACTTTTATAAGAGTACTTAATTTGTAATTGCGTGTTTTTGTAATTAGTCAAATAATTTTTAAATGATCTTAGTAATAGTATATCCGCTTCTTCCCCTATCTTACTTCTTACTTAATATTATAAATGCGAATGTTTGGATGGATGGATGTTTGTTTGAAGTTATCTCCAAGACAGCTGCATGAATCTCGATGAAATTTGGCGTAGAACAAAGTCTGGAATAACAAATATGCTACCTTTGATTCCGGAAATAGGATTCCAGTGGGATACATGTGATATGTTTTAATAAACTAACTCGATAATTGTGCAACAGCACAACTGATCTTTATGCAATTTGGCACAAATATAGAACATAACCTGGTGGAACTACTTAGTAAGATTTTTTATTTCTCGCGGACGGAGTCACGGACGACAGCTTGTGAAAATATAAATATGTACGAACTAAAAAACGTAAAAAGTTATACTTTATTGTGTATTTTAACAACAGAAAACACGCGTATTCTCGTAGACCAATGTCTAAACGCTTTTTTATTAAGATACCAAAACGAGTTCCCTCATTATAATAGCTTCTAAGAATTATTTTTACTTTCACTGCGGCGTCAGACTGTCTGTTGATGCTCTTTTTATTGACTTATTAACAGTGAATCAGCCTTTATAGGTCACGTACGTTTTGAAGCCTTGTGTATTCATTGATTGATTTCTATACAACATAGTATAGTCGTATGGCAGACGGTTGATAGATTGTGTAGTTTTTTGATTTTGATTCTTTGTAATTTATAAAGAAACAAAAATAAGTTAATTAAAATTACTTTACGCTACTGATAATAATCTCGGAATTATATTTCTACAGATTTTTTTAGAAATCCAAATCATTTTTTTTTTACATACTAACAGTTTTATGAAATGAAGCAGATAGATACATAAAAAGTTTAATAATTTCCTCATTTTACAGTTGTCATTATGTTGAGATAAATTGTCAATTGCGTGAGCTACATTTCTTTGATATTGCCGCCATAGTCCATCGGGTCCGCCCTCAGCTCTCCGCCAATGCGCGGGCGCATGCACTTGCAACTAATGACATGCAAAATTGCGCCCCGAAGCATCGCCGCCCAACCGCTAAATTATACCTCTGTTCGTTTCAACACAGTTTATATATAAGAGAGATTTTATACCTACTTATAGGACCTAGGAAAAAAATATTTTTCTTTATATAGTAATTTCTTAAGTAATAAATTGTTTACAATAGCGACATAACTCACGCCCGTAACCTAGAGGGGTAGTTAGAGACCACGGGCCTACATTTGGCGCAGTCCTAACACTCCTCTCTCGCTTCTTCTACATTCATACATCTACGCATACATGAACGTCGATTGAATAAAATTGTTATACAAATAAAATGCAGTTCTTCATCAACATAATTTAGCATGATATTTTTTTTATTGTTTTTAATATTCAATTGAATTTAAACATCTTCCAAGCCTTCTGCACATTTGAAGTTTTATACATATGTACTTTGTGCATTTACTTACTAGTGTATTTAAAGCCAGATTTAGTACGGGCAATGGTTAAAAGAATTTACAAAGTTGACATCTCGATGCGTGAATCAGACCACCCATGGTACACTCAATTGCAATTTTAATAAGACACTTATAAGGTGCTTTACGCAAGGCGATGCTCAATACTGTTTCCATCATTACCTCAGTTCCCTCTTATGTCCCTCTCAACCCTCCCAGCGGCGATTGTAATTTGCTACGTAATTTTGTCCACGAACCACTTTAATGATATGTATCGAGAGTCGGAATGTCATTTTGTAAATTATACAGGCGCATTACAAGACTGTGTTATAATTGGTTGGATCACGCAGCGTGAGGAATGTCGGGTCGGCTTGTCCATGTCATTAGGATCTCGTCCTATTTGAACTTCATCATCATCTCCTGTCCTTATTCTATTCTATGTGGAAACGCACCGAATTTTGATCCTCCAGATGGATATCTCATTTGTCATTTCAGTCACTACCTGTTTGATCATTTCATGTCACCTATCATGCGAACAATCCATCTCTTCATCTGGCGATGTATCCGTTTCAATATAGAAGAGACTTGGAGAGATACGCACGCGGTTTTAAAGTCTAAGATAAAAGCGCGCGGGTTCCGAATATCTATCAACTGTTAGGTATGCGGAAGATCACAAAATTCTTGTTGTATAGCAGCGGACTTTTTTCATGTTTGTTTAAGTTATTTTTTTATGCTTTTGTAGGTTTCCATATTTTCTGACAGAACTAAACGCGGTAGTAGCGCCTCTCTTACCGTCTCAGATAACCGTGACGAACTATATCTTATTACACCATCAAAGCCGGGTCTGTGTATTTGTGTAACTGATTAACAAGTTCAAACAATAGTTGTATGGAAATTTTCATTGTTTTGAATTTCCGTAGCCTGGAAACTAATAAAAAAATGAAAAATATTTTAGTTGAATGGATTCGAATGAACTGTTGTCTAAAATATTGAGGTAATTTATTAATAATATACAGCTTTAATTATACTTACAGAATCATAACTCTATATCTGCATATTTTTGACGAACAATGAACGTGCCATCTAGTGATGAGTGGCGGTATTAAGTAAATGAAAACACTTAAAATTTCATAATGAATATTAGGAACATAAAATATTATACTTGAATAAAAATAAACTTGTAATTTACTATTTAATTGTCGCAATTTATAGTCTTTAGTTAATATCTTCGGTAGCACAATACATCTAGTTTCAAATGCTAATACTAGATGGCGCTATAGTTAAATTAAAAATAAGCAAAGAACAAACAAGCCTATAACATAAAAGAGCGGTCTATCAATTTCCAATCCTAGTATTATAGTCACATATGTATATATTCTACTTCCAATGCATTCGTATTCATATACAATTATTTCTTCAAATATTATGTATTATATTGTATTGAAAAAATAAAATTCCATAGTGCTGACATTTCCAGTAAATATAATTTACAATGTTGCGTCCCGGAGGAGTTTGCGTTGGCTGTGAATACATTGAAGATGCAAGAAGTTTCGTTTGAGTTGGGAAATCATAAAATATTTAAAGTGCTTTACTTTATATTACTTTTCTAAATACTAACAAAAGTATAGATATAGATATAGATTTAAATCTGGTAATCTAAATCGCTAAAACGTTCTCACTAGTTTTGTTCCGCGATTTTTTTTTAAACTGAAGTTAATTTTTTTTACTACTAGCTGTATCCCGCGACTTTTTGCGCGCGGAATTATAAAATAATTATAAGTAGCCTATGCGTTCTTCCAGACTATGTTTTACATCTGTGCCGACTATCATCGAAATCCGTTGAGCCGTTCCGGTGATACCTTCAAACAATCACCCATCCATCTAAATTTTTCGCATTTATAGTATTAAATTATAAGAAGATAATTTCTGTTTTTACTGTCCTAAATTTTCACAAATCGTTAACTTGATATTTTGCAAAAGTCGCTTTAAAGTTGTTTTCATCCCCTAAATCACGAGAACAAATGCATGTTTACTAAAATATTGTCATATTGAGAACAAGAATGAGAAACGTAAAAGGATTACATACCGAATGCAGGTGATGAGATAACAAAACTGAAGCTTTTCTTTCCTTTCTAGAGAAAAGTAACAAAATCCACGGTTTGTTTTGTTACCTTCTTGTAGCCATTTTT
>NW_013531716.1:1755315-1804892 GCF_000836235.2 Papilio xuthus | reverse complement strand
AACTCGGACGGAGTCGCGAGCGACGCCTCGTATTATACTACAATAAGACACCTATGTTTCTTTGTCAATCTTCAACATGTATTTTTTCCATGATTATTTTTTTAATAACCTTTTCGAAGCGGCATCCTTAATACAAAGACTTAGTCTCAACTTGGTTAATCAGAATTAGGCCATAAAATCAAACAAAACTCTATGCTAGTTGAATTAAAAGAGCAGAGTGAATTTTAAATTAAAAGTCTCAGTAATACATGTCAGCCTCGCTCAAAGTGACCTACTTCCAAACATCTGTCTAGAGAATGCAACTGAAAATTCGTAACAGCACAGGAAATTTTATTTGCTTCATTTACTTATATATCTAGTTTTTAAATTTGTAGCACGAAAAATTTATTTTGAAAAATATAACGACAAATATTTGAATTGTGTTTTGGGGGTAAATAATTTTTAACACACCTTATGTCTTAAAATGATAATTAAAATAATGCAAGTGGTAAGATTTGTTTTAAAATTATGTAATTTTATTTTTAAATTTTACACCAAAACATTTCGAGAAAAGTGTACAGTATACGTAAGTATAGTTTCCATCTTGTCACGAGGAAATTCAATTTGTCTAAGAAAATTAGTTTCACGTCAGTGCAATGATACGTTTCCAGGAGACCGATTCGAAAGCACCTGCAAATAGAACAAATATTTTATATTGTTATAAATATTATATCTAAACATATTGGAAAGAAGTTTTGTTGAATTTATTAATAAAAATAATACATTTTAAAGAATAAATAACAATTTTTAGGATGACTCCTAACTTGCCTTTTTTGAGGTACTCAGTGCAGTTGAATCCCTCAATAGTGTCTTAAATAATAAATAAAAATTATTGTTATATTTTATAAAAATAACAAGGAAATATTTTGCAAACTTTATAAAGGAAAAACAAGTGAAATAAACGATGTTTGCACCTAATTTTGAAAACACTTAACTGCTAGTAAAATATCGCTCGGACCTTACACCGAATAACAATTCGCTGGAACATTTCCAAACTTTAGGATGCGTCCACAAGATAATGTGCAGTGTAAAGTACCTATATTAAATTTTAAAAATTAAGAAAGTGTAAAAACGTGAATTTTTAATAATATATTATCATATCTTGGTTTGCAGAAATCTATCAGTATTTTTATTTAAATCTAAAGGCTTAAATATTAGCAAAAAATCGTTGTAACAAATTGTAATAGATAAATCAAGATATAGATGGCGTTATTCTCAATCGAAAAATGTCTTTAAATTTTTCTATTGTGAGAATTATTAATACGCAAATTATAATAAACTCTAGTCTTAATTTAAATTGTATTCCAATAATGTTCTCTAGATAAAATCGTCAATGTATAAAAAGCAACGTTTATGTGAACAGATATATTGTAAGTACCTTTGTAAACATGATCCACATGAATTTTATCGTCTTTTTTAAACTAACAAGATAATTTTATTAAAATAATTTCCGAGCGTCTATAAATTGCTTTATAATTATTCTATCAAGTTGCACAACTTCTCTCCAGTGGCCACTTTCCATAAACAAAATCCCTTAATTTGCATATCAACTGCGAAGGTCAAAGACCGTGTACGTTATATGAAAAGTTCATTTATACAGTGTATTTTGCACCTGCTAATTATTTGTTAAATTAACTAGCTTCTAGTCTGACGTTGTTTAGACTTAAACATAATTAGTTGTTAATTAATAAAATAAAAATAGCTTAGCGTAAACTTGCTCTGTTTCCCAAACGAAGTGGAATAACTTAACACTTAAAATATAGAACAATACAAGAAGAAAGATTTTCTTTAGACTTTTTAGAAAGTAGTTTATTTATTAGACGTTTTTCAGTCGACTTTTGGACGCACTAACGGTACGCACAATAAGATCGAATTTTTCTAATACCTATCTCGGCATACGCCTGTTGCATATAAGCGTGAGAATCTGAAATTTAAATGTCATGTTTATGATAACACTTTTATTGTTGTTTTTTATTTTGTCATTTTCTTGAACGTCATTTCCTTTATGTGCCATTACATTCCAAAAAAAATAATCGACGATTAAATAGATGAACTGCTTAAATCATAAACTGATATAAAAACGGTTAAACACTCACGTATATTCGTCCGGTGGCGGCACCGACTTTTGACTCTAAATGCAACAAATATTTTTTTTTTAGTAAAAATGTTCGCAGATTTTTTCTAATATTTCTTGGACCATTCCAAGTAAGCTCTAGGCTTGTAATAGGATATGGTTACGACAATAGTCGAATGGCGGGATTCGTACCCCCGATCTCGTGATCGGAAATCTCTCCTCAACCATCAGGCTATCGGCGCTCTGTTTTATGACAGTTTTTCCACATTTTTAATTGATTATTAATAGCTGTTTGTTCATTTAATAAAATTTGTTATATTTTAAAAATTTTCAACCAATAAACCTGTCGTGGTTTCTGAGACCATAACAGCCGTTTAAAATATATCTCTATTGTATCAAAGGTAATGACAGTGATGACGATATATTTAACACAGATATTTCAGTCTCAGAAGCCCACGGTAATATATTTTATTATTCCTATAAGATTTTGTATTGAATTATTCATAACTTCAGTAGCCACTTGGGTTTGGATACAAACGAACCATAAATTAAGTTAACAGAAAAAAGGTTCTGAATTGCCGGCATAGTTTTATCGTAGATACAAATATTATATTTTATTACGACCAAAAAATTATATTTTTTCGTTTATGTTATTCTATAAACTTTTATGCTTAGTTTATGTTTACTTACTTACTACTTACTCCGCTGGCGTATAGACCCAAAGTGGGTCTTGGCCTCCGACACAAGAGATCGCCAAACTCTTGCTCCTTCTCCTCCCAGTCCATTGCTTGTAGCTCCCGCAGATCCAGCTCTACGGCGTTTCGCCAGCTATACCTGGGCCGACCGATGGGTCGGCGGTCAGTCGGGGTCCCGAGATGCTTGCTTTGGCCTTTCGATTTTCCCCCATCCTCATAAGGTGGCCCAGCCATCGGAGTCTGTGAGTTTATGTTTAGTAGTCTATATATAAGACTGTAAAAAAGGTGAATATTTTGTTATTAATCATTTTATCACTTACTCTTATCTCATTATCTAACTAACATTATTAATCCGAATGTTTGGATGGATGGATGTTTGTTTGATGATATCTATAGAACGGCTGAACGGATCTCGATAAATTTCTAAAGTTTCATTATATTGTATACCTCGGTAATGTGTGAAATAAAAAATTATACTAATTATATTATAATAAAAATAGAGCACCACCGGCTGCGGCGTCCCATGACTCAAGCAACCAGTGGTCAGGGCTGCAGAGACAGGAATCTTCTCACGATGCGCTCGGTTTCTAGAAAACCTGCCATTTGTATCGGACCCTTAATCCAACTGTTTAGCGAGAGCTTCTTAAGATGTTGGTCGAGGCTTTTCGCTATCAGTCCATATTAACTATTATTACAACAACAAAATTTATTTATTATTCTGTATGTAATTCATTGATAAATATGTTTGTCATAAAACTTTAGTATCTATTTATTTTTAAGTTCAAAGACTTCCGTAAACAGGAAGATAGAGGAAGATAGATACGTCAATAGAAGAAGCGCTGTGTGCATTTTGTTCTATTTACTGTGTACTCTATGAGAAATCGTACAAAAAACTCAAATGCTGTAGTTACTTTTGTTGACTACTATTTTGTAAGACTGGACACATATAAGTCAGTTGTAAATTTTTGTTTTAGAACGTAGTCAGGCTGAGGACGATACAGACTTTTTGCTAGCCTTATAAATTTCGCGCGATATTTTTTTTTTCAGTATTTACGTATGCCCTTATTCGTTTTAAAGTTAATATCATTAAAAGCCAACGCATCTACAGTTCCCCTAGAGTTGCATATGTCCCTGAACCTCGTCGATTATCTCGATGGCCAGGCTCACGTTTGCCTCCTTCCCAAAAAAAAAATATAGGGCAATACACAAGACGCATAATATATTATTTAAAAGTATATTTGAGGTTTCTTTGCTATGGATCATATTACCCATTATTAATAATAAGAACAATTAAGAAGAAATTATGTACAAAACAGTAGTCGCCTTTAAAAAGCCTTCTGATTAAGAATGTAATTCCACGAATTATATTATTATTCATAAAATTTATAGACATGTCCCTATTACTGGCAGCATTATTCTGATATTGTTCAATTTAGCCTTTAACATATTCATGTTTAATTTAATTGGCCATATAAAAAACTTAAAAGAATACTTGAAACGGAATTTTCCATGCCACTGACTAGGAAAGAGGTTAAACAAAAGCTTTCCGCTTTGGTGGATTATCATACTTTTGTAATACGGTTAGTGATTTTTTTATTTTATACAGGATGTTTTATTACGTAACACATAGTGTTGTCTCTGTTTTATAAAAGATAATGAGAGAAATGGCGATATATTTTATAGGGATCTCTCAGAAGCCAATGATTAAGGAAGACAAAAATGATGTACATCCTATAAAACTAAAATAAAAGAACACGAAGAAAAGGTAAAAGCATTTTATATATAAAACTTTATCTCCTGTACGAAGCAACTTTCACGTCGCACTAAGCACTCTGTAAAGCAAACTTACGACATTTAAAAGGATTCCGTGCACCAATTGTTTTTTTTAATAGGATTTAACCGACTTACCTTTGTCCTTTGTAGTATTATAGATTTCAGTACGGTACTTTCTAATGAGAGTTTTAAGCTCATTACACAACGTAATTTCCGCGCGGATTTAAAAAAAAATTGTAGCCTATGCCTAGTTCTACCAGATTGTTTTCTACATTATTGGCAAATGTCAGCGAGGTCCATGCAAACCTGGCCAACATCCTGGATGGATCAATACATCCAAATTCGCATTTATAATATTAGAAGTAAGATAAATCAGTGTCAGATGTAGTAAAATATTTGATCTCCGTCACAATTTGTATACAACCAAAGATAAAAATCTACAGGCTGACATAAAATAATAACAATTTTAATAATTTTAAGTCAGACTACATCCATATTATTATTCTAGGATTAGTAACGTAGTAATAATTTCGTCCTTTTTTATGAATTTAACCATTGAAAGATAAAAGTTCAACATTATTTTACGTACTTTGGATAGTAAAATCCTGACATAAAGAAATGTAACTTAACATTTAGTGGTATGCGGACGGGAATTTAACAAATGGAAAGTTTTAGTGTCTGCGACGTTTGTTTTGCGACGACAACAATGAAACATCGCGCAGAGTATGTGGTTTTATGTTTATGTTTTGGGCGTGAATTAAAATAAAATTTACGCACTTGATTAAAGTAACAGATTTATTTGATTAATTATCAGCATATCCCTGTTCTGATCCTACTCTATATGGGATCGTTACAAATGATTAGAACTTTTATTCATACTGTAGATTTTTGAAGCTTGTGCTAGGATATTAGTAACAACAATAGCTGTATCGATATTTAAATCCATGAGCACGGAATTGGATATGTATACCCTTACCCATTATACTATCGACAAAAGAAGAAAGATACTTAGATGTCGGTGGTTACTTATGTGATATTGATAAGAGTATCCTTGTACAAGAGAATCTTAATAAAATCTTGCATTATATGAAGAAAGTAATTTAAAGGTTCTGTGATTCAATTTATCGTTGAAAAGAAATGATTAATAAAGACACGACACAAAATGGACGATGAAAAGTTTTATGAAGTATAAACAAGAAAACGAGATTCTAGAACAAGATCGGGAATAACGAGTTTATCTTGTTGGATGAAATAAATTTGTTTTCGTTTATGAAACAGAAACAGAAAATTTAAAACATTTATTTAAACTTAAAGCGACTATTATTTACCGTAATATGAATGCGAATTATTTTTTAATAAGAAATGAAACCATCATCATCATCAGCCACTATACGTCCCCACAGAGATGCTCGGAGGCTACCCTTAGTTAGGAGTGATTAGGAAATAGTCAACCACGCTGGCCAATTGCGGGTTGGTTGACGTCACATATATCGTTTTGAATTTCTTCGCAGATAGCAGGTTCCATCACGATGTTTTCCTTCACCGTAAGAACGTCGGATAAATGTACATATGTAAATTGAAATCGAAAAATACATTGGTAAATAGCGGGATTCGAACTCAAGACCTCCAGATTACAAGTCAAGTGCTTAACCCTGGAACCACCGATGCTCTGAGAAAAGAAAAGAACGCCCAAAAGATACATTTATACCTTTAATAGTAATGACATTTGCAAATACCTTAAAGTTATATTACTTGTAGAAGTAATTTCCTTACAATGAAGATAAATAATTTCAATTAATGACACTTGTGCTCGCACAATTGTTTCGGAATATTCGAATCTCGCCATCTGTTAAACGTTAACGAGGTATTCAAGTAAACGCGTTGAAAATTTCCCGTATTTGTAGGTACGATTCCAACAGCCTGACGCCATTTTCAAATGGAGGAAACACAAATTATGTACCTTTTATTATTAACTAGCAGTCGTCCGCGACTTCTTTTGCGCAAAATTAAACAAGTAGCCTATAATAAGCAAGCATGCATTAGCTATTTTCCCGTCCAAGTCCCGTCTAAATTCGTCCAGCCTATTCGGAGATTGGCCGGAACAAACGCGTCCTGGGGAACAGACATATAAACAAACAAATATTAAAAAAATGGTTTTTAGTTATCAACTACCCAAATATATCATGTGTAAATTATATATTTTCATATTACATACAGACATTTCAATTGTATTAATATATATAGAACTCTTTTGTGTCGGAACGCTGAGTGTAAACCCCACCATTGAGATGTCACTGGCACTAACAGTAAGTTGGTTTTAGATTTCTCGACGAATATTCAATTCTACAATGCAAATGTTCAATCTTGTGGAAGAACACGATAATGTCTTTAAACTGTATAAAGTGACATTAACTCCGATAGGTTCTTACAAAATTGCATGTAAAGTTAAAGTTTGCATTAAATTTTATAAAAAATCAATATGGACAGGAGTGACTAACGCGACACATGTATAGGAACACTATTTGTGTCTCTATTTTTTTATGGAAAATAAGAGAGATGGCAACATTGTCATAATACAGTTAAGATACTGAAGATAAATTGATACGAAATGTGGATGGATTTTATTTCAATTAAGAATTTATAAAAGAAAATCATCTATTTTATACGGTGTCATTTTTAAAAAATATTTAAGATTTTTCCTACGTTAAAAAGATGCATAAATACAAGAAAACTGCACGTTGTGGCCACACGGCACATTTTTTCTGTTCGTCGTGACCAACAGTAAGATAAACAAAGCATTGTACACAAAAATATTTTATATCACGTTGTCGACGTTAGAAATATTACGTCAAGGAAACTAATTTGTATAACATAGCCTATGTTTTAAATACAGGTATGTTCAAAAAAGGTCACATATTTCGGTAAATAGAATTCAGGAAATAAAATAAAAAAAAACCCCAACGCTTGCCTGAAAACAAATGTGTTACGGGCTACGCTACGTAGCGCTACGAAAACAAAAGCGACCTACTCTCGCACACGAGCCCCGAAAGCGAATCATTGTTGTTTCACATCACATGGCGACATGCGACCCACTGCTGAATTAATTACGATTCCGACTGTGAAAATACGACGGATTTTTGAGTATTTTATCATAATTTAAACGGATATAAAATTTTTAAAAATAAATAATTAAAAAAAATGATAAATGTTTTTTACCAGACTGTATTCTTTATCTGTGCCAAATTTTAGCAAGATCCATGCAGCGGTTCTAAAAAACCTACTAACTAATCCAACCATTAAAAAATTTGCATTTATAATATTAGTAAGATTTAACAATGCTTCAAAGTTACTGACAAATATTACATCAAAAATCACAATCATCTTCCTAATTACTAAAGGACGAAATAGAATATCAAAGAAGATATGTTCTACTACAAAAGATTCGGAATGGTTATTCACGGTATCAATTACCTTCATAATCTTCAGGGAACAATAAATAAATGAATATCTATTATGACTGTAACGACCCTTTTATTGACTTCTAAAGTTTGTAAGTCGTTATTAGCGTAAAATATGAATTAATCACTTTACAGAAACGCTGCAACGTCATCAAAACATCGCTTTCAAAGAAATTCAGACTACAGAAATGATTAGAGCAAACTTACTTGTAAAAAAAATATTTTCGACATTTATTCAACTAGTAAGTGACATGGTCTGCTCTTCGATTTCTAATTTAAATATTTAATTAAGAATAACATAATTTAATTATTTAATAAGCATTACAATATAAAATATTTTTCATAAATATACGATACCATTTATGTTCCATTGTCTTGTACAGAAATAAAAACATTGCCATGTTTACTCCATTCCTTTTTGTTATCAAACTCGAATAACCGAGTAAGGGGAAGGACGGGTTATGATTGATTACATCATATTGTGTTACCACAACCTCTCAAAGTTGCACCACTTGCTTGCCTCAAACGTTACTGAAGACAGCGGCATTTAAATTTTGTTAAATCTTCTAAACTTAATGAATATACAGAAGTATGAATCGTGATATAATTATCAATAACTTTCCGATTTATAATTTGGAGCAAAACGAAAGTTTTCCAAAGAAGGAAAAACCTAGAAACAGAAACGGAAAAGAATTGCCAGGTATTAAATATGTGTTCTAATTGACGTAACAACGTCTCATACATATGTCCTAGTAAATTGAGTAATATATATTTCTTACCGTAGGTTTCTGCGAGTAAAATCTCCGTATAAAACATATCGTCTCTCAGCCATTATCTTTGATTAAACAGAGATAACAATATGTTTTCAACTGGGATTTTGGTCTCAGAATCCCACAGTTAATCTATGCAAAAGAATTTGCATTCGGACACGCAAACGCACATTAATTGAATGTGTAAACAATTGCTTTAAATTGCAAATAACTTTATCTTTATCTTAAGTTACTAGTTGTACATTTTTTTAGAATACGATGCGAAAGATATTTATGGTCCTGAAATAACAGACGAGGATTCGGCATTGTTAGACAAACATGATAGCTTCTACATGACGACCAAAAGCTTGTTAGTGTTGTTTCAAATTATGGGAGTGATGCCGATAATGCGAGTGCCGAAAGGTAAAAGTGTCAAAAATTACGTACAAAATGTAGAAAATAAATAATAATATACCAGGCAATCATAAACTAAGCCCTAGTACTTCTTGTGCCACGAATTCGAGGACCTCAAATGAAACTGGCTGGCACGTACAAATGACTTGTCGGAAGAAATATCGGCGGCTTGGTTACTAAAACTGATAAAAAGTGGGTTCAGACGATTTGTCACCGACCGTTCCGACCAAGCTATTCGTTTCTAATATATATTCTATTAAAATAGACTCCTCCTTTTACTAAAAACAAGTTTTTATATTTAAGACATTGTGTTTAAGTACTGGCCGCTTTTAAAATTGTTTTTTATTTTTTTTTTAATAAAGAAAAAAATCTTTATTTCGGTTTATTACCGACGTCACTTTTCGAAATTAGTGCTATAAAAATAGTAATCGAATAATTGATCGAACATTAAATTGAAGCTTTATAACAAAACCATTTAAGTTTGAAATTCGTTTCTAGAGAGTAAAACTACAAAACGTACAACATTTAACTGGATCTCAAAGGCGACTTTATGGGCGTATCTAGTGTGGAGTTTAGAATGCATTATAGTCGTTAAAGGCAAGTGAAACAGTATTTCTTTAACGTCTTTGTAGCAATTTATGTTACCCATAAAATATGATACTCTTCTATACCTTTAAAATATTATTCTAGACTGTATAACTAGTGCTAGTTACTTTTAGCATGATATTATGTTATACTTCTTTCCATCTGTAAGTTACTTAATCTTTGTTGACATAAGTGAGATATATGTATTTTTCAATTTTTTTTATTATAATATTGGCAGGTTTGGTTAATTTACTATTTCTTGTACCATGTCAATTAGCTCTAGGCTGTTTATGTGTACACTCATAGAAATAAATGTTAAGAATCGAAGAGTAAATATTATTTTAAAAATTGTTACAATTGTTACTTAGGAAATATTATAATTATTTGTAAATTTAAATTTATGACTACGATACTGTTTATTAGATTTGTTTAGGTATTTAATATTTTTTAATTAACTCGCAATGTTCTAGTTGGCAGAGAGAGATTGACAAATTTCCAAGACAATTCAAATAAACGATTCGACGAAGTGATCTACAACATAATATTTCTCAGTATTCTTATTCCGCACTTTCTTTTGCCGATTGCGTCATGGCGTCACGGTCCAGAAGTCGCCATCTTTAAAAATATGTGGACTCATTATCAGGTAAATAGAGTAACCGATTTAAGAAACTTACTTTAAATTTAAGTAATAATTTAAAAACTAGTAATCTATTATACAAATTTAAAACTAAAATTTAGAAGCACTTTATATATATTTAATATAAATTAAATACATATGTAAAAAAGAATTTAACGAAATGTAAATTCCTACATCTATTGCTTAATTTTGAGTTTGTCACATGAATACGCAATATAATATTAGGAAGAAAATCCGGAAATGAGCCAGTGTATTGACTCAACACTAGCCTTACTAAAATGTCGACGTTTGTGTCCCCTCACTATTCATTCTGACACTAGACGTTGTAACGTCATTTGCGCCAAAGGATTGTAATTAATAATGTCTTAAAGTAACAAAATTAAAACAATGAATGTTGAATTGGTCAAGGAATATATTTCTTAAAAGAATCTAAACTTTTCAGCTCAAATACTTGAAAATTACGGGAACACCAATAATTTTTCCCAATCTTTATTCATTAACTTGGGCTCTGTGCATATTTTCATGGATATTAAGCATTGCTGTTATTCTGTCCCAACATTATCTACAGGACGACTTTGAACTGTGGCATTCATTCGCTTATTACCACATAATTGCGATGCTAGATGGATTCTGTTCGTTATGGTAACACTTAAAGTTTAATTTTTTTTTAATTTATTGTGTTGTCGGAGAAAACAATGATTTTTATAACAATCCTCGCTGTCGACCATGACTCCATCCGCACTTAGTTAAAAAAAAATGGTGGCCTATATGTTCTTCCAGGCTATGTTCTACATCTATCCAAATTTCAGCGAGATCTATTGAGCCGTTGTAGAGATACCTTCAAACAAACATCCATCTATCCAACATTCCCCTTTATAACATTAATAAGATTTAAAAACACTAAAGAAAATTACTCACTAAGCAGTTACTGAATATTTTAATAAGCAACTTCTGAGTATATATTAGTTATATCTTACCAGGTACATAAACTGCAATGCTTTCGGAACTGCCTCAAAGGGTTTGGCAACAAACTTGCACACAGCACTCAAAGCGGAACATCCTGCTTTGAAACTGGCGCAATATCGACATCTGTGGGTGGACTTATCTCATATGATGCAACAGCTAGGTAAATAAATAGTTAAAGAAAACATAAGTTGTTTTTAATATACATTCAATAAAGGATACAACTTACTATGGGTTTCTAAGACAAAAATCTCTGTATAAAACATATACCTCTGTTTTGTAAAATATACTGTCAAGAATGACTATATTTGAACATACAGTTAGTACTACAGACTTTGGTTTCGGAAACCAACGGTTAGTATTATAAAAATATCTTATTTAAAAATCAATTTCCATTGCCGAAATTACAAATAAGTAACCTAATTTAAAATAAGTTGAAAGAAAAAAAACAACTAACTTGGAGTCTGATGGATAAAACGCCATCTATTGACTGCATTTTAAAATAAAGTTTTTTTTTTAATTCAAACTAAAACCGAATGAAACTAAAATTAAATAAATACTTCATAGACATGGAAAATGTGGGAAAAAATGATCGGAAAAAATATTATTGAAAGAAAAAAATAAATAGCGAATATTGAATAATGTGATAAATGTCTGTAGAAATCTATTAACGAATGTTTCTTATTTCCAGGGCGAGCGTATTCGAATATGTACGGTATTTATTGTATGGTTATTTTCTTCACGACCATAATTTCCCTCTACGGTTCTCTTTCCGAGATATTAGAGCACGGCCTCAGTTATAAGGAAATGGGATTATTTGTTATAGTCGGCTACTGCATGACCCTTCTTTTCATCATATGTAATGAAGCGTACCACGCCTCAAGAAAGGTTCACTTAGTAATATTTTAGTAGATTATTTTTTCATTCTAGACTTTCAGTGATTTATTTTGTTCAAGTCTAGTCTAGATATTTTTTTCTGTGTATTTTGTACTTAAGTTTAATGTATTTTCAGTTATTTCACTTTAAACTTTCGTGGTTTTTACGGAATCTCATACTAATCGTAGTATGAATCCCGATTCTTACTAACGCATATTAAAGTGTGCTAATTGTGTAATAATAATCAAAAAATATTGTACGAAACCACTAAGCTTGACCTATTGAGTCTTTTGTGTCTAAAACTGAAGTATGGAAAACTAAATCGTACTTCCTGACAAAATACCACTTCCCATACTAATTGTTTGGTATGCCGCGGAATAAATAGTAAAGTAACTTTTTAAACTTGTTGTCGAAAGAAAGAAAAAACTAGTAGTCAAACGATGAAATGCATTCGCTTCAAGACGATTCAATAGCAAACTTCAAAAGTGTATAAAACTGACAACAACTTTCGATGTGATTGTAGCGCGTTAATTTCATACATTTTCAAATTCGTTATGGAATCGCTTCGAAGTGAATGCACTTTATCTAATCCCCATGATTATAGAAAAGATAAAGTACCACAACTATTATTTTTGTTAAATGGCAGTTCTTATAAATGTTTCCAGGTGGGATTAGAGTTCCAAGTTCGCTTGTTGAACGTCAATTTGGGAGCAATAGATCGAAGTGCACAACGCGAAGTTGAAATGTTTCTAGTAGCTATTGCCAAAAATCCGCCCATTATGAATCTAGACGGTTTCACTAATATTAACCGTGAACTTTTTACAGCGGTAAGCATTATTAATATTTAAAAAAATGTGAGACAAGATGATGTTAAAAAAAATTTACTGTATACATCTTCTTGGCTTATTTATAACTCCTGTCTAAGTCTTAAATAATTAAAATAATTTTATATTTAAGAAACTAGCGTATCATCATCTCAAAGGCCGGCAACACATCTGCGGTTCGGTATTGCTGATGTCCATGGGCATAGTTGAATACCTCGGTGTCCCCGCTGCTCGTTTGCTTATAAAAAGTTTTCTTAACAAACAGAATTATTACAAATGCATTGTATAAAAATATCATGACTGGAAAATAAATAAGATAAATAAAAGTATTTATCCAAAATAACTTTTTCTTTCAGAATATATCGTACATGTCAACATATTTGATTGTTCTAATGCAGTTCAAGTTAACGTTGCTGAGGCAAGGCACAAGGAGAGCAATAAAAGCTATCGTTAATACAATTTTTAATATTACGACCACAGCAAGCGACGATGATGTAAACAGCGATTAGCTTTTAATACTTCACAGTATTAATTACAAGATAAAAGCATAGTTAGTGTGTGTTTCAGTAGTGTCTCTAGACATGTATTTTCTTAGCAGCACAAAAAATAATGAATAAGTGATTATCAATGTTTTATTTTAGTATTCATATTTAGTATTCATGTATTCAATCTTTACCTCTATCACATTTTTACAACTACTAACCGTGGGTTTTTGAGACCAAAATAGCATTTTAGAGATATTGTTGTCAGTTTTGTGGGTAATGATAAGGTTGACGATATGTTCGATATAAAGATTTTGATCTCAAAAAACAAAGGTAAATCGCTATCACAATCAAAATACGCATTAATTTACCTGCCTATTCGTATTCAAATTACTTTAAGGTATTACATTACCATCTGTTAATCGTTAACGAGGCTACAGGTGAAATACCATCGTAATTTGTATGTAATTGTAGGCATTGAGGCAGTTTGAAGCCGTTTTCAGAATAATTTATACGAAATTACAATACAAAGTTTAATGCATACAATTTATTGTAAGCGATTTGATTGGTGATAATACTTAAAAAAACATTTTTAAGAATTGAGAGTGACTTTTTCTATTCTTCATAAATTTCAGCTTGTAATATGTCTAGCAAATAGATTCAGAGATCATATACATGACCTTGGAGCCTCATTCGCCTTTAAAATACTATCCGCTTTTAATATTCGACATATCCGTTGTTTAGTAATCTTACTTATAAATCCGAATGTTTGGATGGTTGTTTGTAAGAAGAAGTATCTCCAGAACAGCTGCATCAATCTCGCTGAAATTTGGCATGCATGTTGAACATACCCGGAAAGTACACGTAGGCTACTAATTAAGTTTTTTTTTTAATTTCGCGAGGACTGAGTCGCGGCCGACAGCTAGTATATTAGTCGGATACCCTTTACAGTCACTTCTAATAGCATTATTTCAAGAATCATTACATTCCTAACACAATAATGTACAATAGCAATTAAATATCTGATACTGTCGCTTGTTCAGACTAAAGACATTATCGTGCCCGCACACAAGATAGAGCATTTAGATTGTGGGATTGAATTCTCACAGAGAAATGTTCAGACCATCTTGCAGACTCTGTTAATGACATATCTTACCACGATTTGTCTCACTTCAAGCTTTCCTAAAGCTTATTCAAAGCATTGGTATAATTTCCGCTTTAAATAAAACGTAAAAAGTAAGGTGAAGGAAATAAAGCAAGACATCAAAAGCTATAATAGTTTATTGAAAAGAATCTTTCCGATTGTCGTCCAACGTCTTTGTCGTTGTTATTTAATATAATCTCAGTATAGGTGATTGAATGATTAAAATTAGTCATTATTGTAAACCTTAATTTACAACTTCTAAGCAATATATTGTCTTCTCTTTTTGTCTGTTTGAAAAGAGAGAGAGATGAGAATATGTTTTACGTTTCAACAGTGGAAGGCAATGATTAAATACTGCACGAGACTTAGTTAAATGGAATGTTATGTTGCTATTTTCTTTTACAATCGGTATAGTTGAATGTTCATTCATTAATTCACTCTATCTTATGTTAAATACACGGTTCGTAACTAAATAAATAGAGTTTCATTTTACATATTAATTAAAGTAAAATATTGTTCTCCATTACGAAAATGTTTGAACAGATGATATTAGAACGTATTTCATTGAGTTAGTAATGAAAAATTTATGATGTTTGCAGTAATTTACGTATTAATAATAATAGTTAAAAGTTACAGTAAAAATAAAGGAAGGAGTAAAAAATTAAAAAGCAAAAAAGATACATTGGGTTTCTAATACCAAAATCTCTATATAAAACATATCATTTTCTTTAAAAATACAGAGATAACAACATGTTTTGTTTTAAGAAATCTACGGTAAATGAATCTTCGCGACAAAATATAGTTCTGAACGTCCACAGAATATAAAAAAATTATCTTCCTGTTGCATTGCGTTAAATTTAAAATTAAATAAAAAAGCATCGGAAAGTGACGTCGAATTATAATAAGTAGAGTAACAGGCACTTACTAAGCTAGCGCGTACCATCTTTCGACCAAATCACCACTTCACCAGGTGGGATCGTGGTCAAGCGCTAGCTTATAAAACGTAAAAAACATTAAACTGTTATATTAATAATATATTGTTTTGAGTGTTTGTTGGTTAGATAGTCTGGCAACAATCCAACATGTCTAACAATGTGATTATGCTTTCTGGAACAAATGTACGTAATTTGTCTAGTAAAAAGAGAACTCTCTACGAAATCATATGCGTAGTCTGTGATTCTTCCTTGTTGAATATTTATTGGATTTCGTTTTTTTATCTCATTTATTATAAGAACTAGACCTTAATTATATTTTTTCTAACATTTCTTCATCTTTTTGCTGCGGGTAAGAATACTTCTATACGGAACAACTTTTAAAAGGTTAACAGACAACAGTACCCTATTCAGTTTGTGTTGGCGGTTTGAAAGAATACATCATTCCACATGGCCGCGTGGGTGCCGTAAAAGTCATCTAAAGATAAGGTCACACCGAGATAAATATTAAATAATTGAACGCTGTGCTTTTAAAGTAATTTCGAATATGGCAACATTCTTATTAATAAAACGGTGAATAAAAATGTGCGTAGAAAATTAAAAATAACATGTCATATAAAGAAAATACTAAATTTAATTGGAAATTTGACTGGAAATTAAAAGTTATGAATAAAGACTTAAAAAATAGATATGCGTAAACCACCGGAAAATTGATTTTATTCTATTCTAACGAATTAAAATACTATTTGTAGATTTATTCACAAATATCTTCTTCACAGGCTTTACTATTAATGTTTTCTTTTTATCGAATATCACAGAGTTTAAAGACAATATCGTGCAAACGCGAAGTTAGCAAAAGAAAAGATCCTTGCATAAAAATATATTGCAAAACGCAAATTTCTATCAACGACGTTTTATCAGGAAATAGCTGAAGAGCTATTACGCAGACAGTGGCTTCTGTATGTCACCGACAAAGTGTATAAGCGGCCCGTTTGTAATTTGTGCAGGCAAATCGTACACTCGGAAATTATTATCTAACGAATTTATTCACAAATAGTTGTGTTAAATTTCGGTAATTTGTAAAAGACATTCAATTACAATAAGTCACCTATAGAAATTGTCGGAATATAATAGAAATATATTCTTCAATTTGTGAATGAATGCGTTCCATATGCAATTTATCGAGGCTTTACGATTAAAATTGGGCAAATAAAAAACAGGCGGCATACACGATTTGCCGGTGACATATACATAAAACTAGGTTGCGCGGCTCCACTCGTCTAGGGCGGCGGCCCAATCCACAGGGGGTTGGAACGGGTGTCGTATCGTAGCAACCGACAGCATCCCTGTCAGTGTGCTGCCGTCGCTCGCCTGGGACGGTCGTGCCTAACTGCGTGCACGCACTTACGATAACCACTCCGTATAAAAACATCCCAACCGCCCGTTCATAAGTGAAAACTTTGAAGTGAGCCAAGTGGAACATTGACCGACACAATGTTCATTCTTTTCGTTCTACTCACTGTGTATTTAATAACGCTATGTCACGCCTAAGATGTGCGTGAAGTCACAATGATGGATTTCATCCTACCGAAGAGAGAAAAGGACGTTTCTCTAATTTAGGATTTGGAGGTAAGCATCAAATTTAGTTAGTAAAATTTCTTTAGCAATTATATCTTTAGTGGCTTACTTTATTTATTACAAACAACTTTCAACTTATAATTTCAATAGTACCCTATAAAACTTTGAGAACTTAGACGTAATTTTAAGTAGATATTTAAAAAAAAAATAATTCAAGAAATATGTAGGTGCAATTAAATCTTGACTTACGATTGGTATTAATTATTACGAATAAAATGTATTGTTTGAGATTATGCTTATTAAGCCATAGATTTTCAAAGTTTTCTTACCATTTTCTTAAATATTTATGGTGAAAACCAAATCGTTCGCTTTTCAGTAGATTTTCGTAGAATAGATGATAATTTAATTTGATTTGATCTGCTGTAGATCGTTTCTCTGTTGATATAAGATTTATTGAAAATGGCAGGGATCTAAAGGATTATGTTAGATTTCATGTCGCGTCATCATTGGAAAATGGAATTTTCAATGTAGTCAAAACCCAATTATATTTTATATTTAATTTAAATGTGTATCTCTTCTGCCAGTGTGTTTGATTGGTGTAAAATAAAAAAGAAAGGAAGGAATTTATTTATTTATTTATTATTTAATTATTAACATCTTATAATCGATACTTTGTCTATACAAAGATGTTTTACGAGCATGTCGTATAAAACTATAATAATATTATTAAAAAGTCCAATAATATACCAAAAAACTAAATACGTACCAGGCATCAAGAAAGTGACAGGCATAATTTTTGATTTGTCAGGAAATAATTTTAAAAGACAAGCAATTGTTATTCGCCTTCTTGTTACAATACAGTTCATTTGTAACTATTTGAATCGGGGTTCTCAATTTGATTATTTATCTTCTTTGTAATAGAAGATATTTATGATAATTAACAACATATTAATATAACAATTCAATTTTCGTTTCTTTTTCCAAAGGGAAAATTTTTCGAAGTTATGTGATGGCAATTAATACATAAAATTCACGCAAAATTAAGGAAAGTGAAGCGAAGTTATTGACCTTTGCACAATAAAACCTCCAACGATATATTGATAGGAATGAAGACCAAAATAGATCGGAAAATCGAGGTTGGTGGCCTCTTTTTATCAAAGCCGCTTCAGAAAGCATCAAGGCACTTCCTATTCAGTGAAAGGTTGAGTTATTCCGAATATTATTTGATATAATTCTAAGCGAACACGTAATACTGGTACTCAAAACGTTTGCTAATCATGTATGCAATTACATAAAGTATTTTTTAGAAAAAACTACTGACGTTAATTACGTATTGTTTTTATTTTTTAAATTTAGATTTTTGGTAATTTTGAAAAAATGTAAGTGGCCAGTACCGCGTAAATTATCAGAGAATTTTGGTTTAACATATAATATCGTAGTTATTTTTAACCCTGTAATGGCGGCCTGCGTCAATCCATCATGCTGTCATCTAGTGGTCGTAGTTAAACCGCACCACCCCAACTCTCTTACGCGTTGTTAGGTTACCGGTTTGCTACTTACTTTTTTTTGTTATCTATTTAATTTTCATTCATAAAATATTATAAACACGATTCTTTTTAGTATCCTGAGCAGTATGTACGGAACACATTCAAAGCCAACTTACCTTGTCAATTTTAATATCACAGCAATTGATTAATCTGCGCCGCGGAAACGGCGATGATTTCTTTTATATTATAAACTAATAAATAATGACTAACTTGACTGACTATGACTGATTATGACTGACTATGATGAATGATTATGAATTAATGAATAATGTCATTTTCATATTTTTTTAGTTTTCTTTTTTATCCTATTTATTTTTTTAAAACGTACACTCATTTTATCATTAACAAGCATGATCAGATTAACAAATAACACACAGACAATGAAAATTTGAGAAACATACAGATGTCAGGCGTACACAGCATTCATAAGACAAAGTTTAGATCTTATATAGCCTACTAGTTACTTTATTACTAACAGGTTTTGAATTAGGAACTGGAATATAATTAATATCCGTATAATACTAATTTGTTCTGTAAGATACCGTTAAAAGCGCATTCCTAAAGCGAGCCGGGTCGAAAAGCACTTTCAGGATTTGCATATCATCTTCATTTCAACGTTCGCGATTTGAATAATTGTTTAATTCAATTTGTAGTGACGACGCATACACGTCAATATTGTGATTTATTTTCATCTTTATGCAGTCGATAAGTACATTTTTACTTTTAAAATTAAGATATATTTTTTATTCGGATTAATCTTTATTTTGGGGTTATTTTATTCAAATAAGATATTGTACTTTATTTTTACTTATTAAATAGACTTTAGGTTCGTTACTATGCGTATTTTTATTGCACTGTTTTAGCTCGATCTATCGCAACTGAATTAAATAACTAAATCAATTACTACTACAATGAGAGACCTAATTAAAGCGGAATAGAACAAAGTGATGGAAACGAGATACTAAGAAACAAAGGGATAGTGTTGCAAATTAAATGTGTTGTCAGATATCCTAGTAGTCAAATTATTCTTATTTACGTAAGTATTATTTAGTTAGAGAGCTTCTTAAGGGAATCTAACTCTATGGTAAATTTGTCAAAGACTTTAGAACTATAGTAGTGTTTTAATATCTCGTTTTCTCTTTTAGAACATCTGAATATAAATAAATCTAACAAAACTTTTACAGTTAGTTACTAACATCCAAAACATAAGTTAATACTGCGTTTTAAATGTTGCTTTTTGGCGGAATAAAAAGGCAAGTATTTCATCAATTTAAATATGAAATCAGAGTTCTATTCACTTGGTAACTTTTTATATTTATGAATACTTCGTTGCAGTGTATAAAAAGGGAAAATTTAAATATAATCAAATTGAACTCTGGACACTTTTTAAATGAATATGACATAAAATAAGGAAAGTTAAAAAATTAAGTGTAACACTGAACATAAAACATTTTCATTTATAATTTCTAATACGGCGCGTTTCATACTCCTCCTGAGAGTTATCGTTCAAATAAAATAAATTTAAGATTAAATATAAGTAAAAGCTTTACTTAAATTAATTGTACATATTATTGTAATAAATAACACACGCGCGACTTGTTTGAAATGGCGTACTCAGTATGTTGCGTATTTTATTTGCGCGACTTCGTTCGTATGTGTAATTTATTTATACATGTGATTTCGAAACTGAAAACTCAAGTAGGTATTTATTAGTAACACTAAAAGTTTTGATTTAATATTTTTTTTCTTATTTCGCTAAAAAAATGGAAAAAAGCGTCAGGTTTTTTACGCATTTTTAGCTTACCTTCTTACAAACCATCTTAACAGCCAAACTTTCACATTTATAATATTAGTAAGATTTTTAACGAATATAAAATTACGTCAGTGTTTTCAATAAAGGAAGAACAAATTCAATTAACTAAGAGTGTGATCACCAATATGCGGAATACTCGAGTCAGCCAGTGCTTTTGCCTAATTGAATTACAAATATAAAACTGCAGCAGAGCATTAACATTAATAGATTGCTTTCTTTTTTTTAAATTCGCAATTTTTATTGAGGGCCAGTATCCTTAAGTTAGGTTAGGATCGAGATCTTTGATGAGGTCGTTTATAAGTTGACAACGAAAAAACGTAAAGTATTTCTGTTTCGGCGTAAGAATAGTCTATGATAGCATATACCACGGGCTTCATAATGAAGGACCCGTAGGAATTGGTTGCTTTTTATATTACCATACTACGTAGAGCATTGAGAACAACTAAGAACCAAATCATTTCTGTATCCAAGTGTAATAACCGGTAGCAGAGTTTCTAGTTAAGTTTACACCATCTTTCATTGGTATTCTATAATCATAGTTTATGTATTAAATTCTTAGTGATACTGACGAAGTTTGAAGATTATCTTTTTACTCCAATCAACAATAAGAAAGCATCTGTTACGGTTTGCTCTCAAAGTGTAAAATTGGATAGAATGAGCCAGATTGACTCGGTCCGCTTTGGACAAGATGATTTTGGCTTTGCGCCACAATTTTGTTGCTGGTTCAATTTTCTACCAATTGTTTCCGTTCACTTACGATTCGGATATTGCTTTGGAAACAATTTAGAAGATAAAAGTTATAATCGATATTGTGACTGAATACAAACATCTATAGATATATTTTTTTAAAGCTATAATAGTAAATATCTTACTAATATTATAAATGCGAATGTTTAAATGAAAGAATAGGTTGAAGGTATCTGAGGAACGGCTCAATGGATATCGCTAAAATTTGGCACAGATGTGGAGCATAGTCTGGAAGAACACATAAGCTACTTATCAAGATTTTTTTTTTATTCGCGGGTGATAGCTAGTTTAATTCGATACCCTTGAATTAATATTTATAACTATAACAATACACTTTTCAATTACGTGATTCCAAAATCTGCTAGTACTATAATATTTTTATATTTTAATCTATTCACAATATACTCAAAAGTATATGTGATACTGAAAGAGGGATAACAGTGGGGTCATATTGAAAATAAATTAATTTAATTTCTTTCCTTTTTCTTTGAAAACAAAGAAGAGAATTAACGATAATTGATTTCCACTGTTCATTTAATTGAATGAGATGTTTTATTAATGTAAGTAACATATATTCTTATGTGTCCTTTGTAAGATAACTTAATCCAACATAAGTTACGAGAAGGACTATTGTTACCCTTATCTTCAGCAGCAGGCTTCACTCACCCGACTAAGACATATCCTTGAAAACCTTTTGCTTAACGAAAATCATTTCCACTGAGTAGACGAGTGTTTTATACATTTGATATACCTATATTATGGTCATATTTGTATAAATGAAAAACAAACGAATAACCGGCTTCATAAATTCGCCGAAATAGCGAAGCAAACGATACCCATAGCGGATTATTAAAATTATTAACACTTTTGATTTTGTAAGTTTTTTTTGTTACTGACGAGAAATGTAATTTCATTTGTGATTTTGTTGTCTGATGCAACAAGATCTAGCTTTTATTTTTATAGTCTTTGCTACGAGACGATCGGATATTTATATTTAAGGTTTAAAAAATATTGTTTTCAATTTCAGTTTTCCAACTCTCGGTGAGAATAAACTTAGAGATATTCTCCACACATGTCCGATGGGACTTGCTAATGTAATTTATAAGGGTACCAATAAAACTGTCGCCTCTACAATTTATGCTCTATGCTGTTAAGGTGTGCGAATACTTCATTATTTTTTATCTTTTCACATTTTTATTATAGCATAGTTTAGATAATGGACACCATAATAGATGACAAACAAATGTATAGGTAAAACAGAATAAATTAAATTTATATTTGTGTGTAGAAAGAAACGTAATTTTAATTTGCCAAAGTCAATGATAGTCATATCAACATGTTTTGAAATACTTTTCAAACAGTGAAAACCAACGCTAAATTGAGCTGCAAATATGTTGTTGTTTTTAGCCACCTTATGTTATAGCATAGCGAGACAATGGTTCCCATAGATATCCGCAATTGTGAATCACCGATGAGGGAACGCCCAGAAAGAGGATATTTGTTTCTCCTATAGGTCTCCTCCACAGTCAAATACACTTCCATTCTTTCCTCATTGGCAATTCGACTTTATGTTTTTTTCTTATATAAATCAACATCTTTGACAACACCTATGCAACCTTCATGTGGATAAAATTCAGAATGACTACATTAGTTCTGACAGAAGTATAATGAATCTAGGTTCAGTCTGTCACTGCAAGGTCAGTGTATTATTATGACCGTTGGCTCTTTGTTAGGTAACAGTCTAATTATATTCAGTACTCTTATTGGGTCCTAACACTGATAACGTCTATATTTATTGCGATATAAATTAAATCAAAAACTTTTTATTTATTATAGCAGTACATATATTCTACTACATTAATTGAAACATACTCTGTTCGGCTTTTTTTCTGACTATAATTGAACTACTATTTAAAGTAAAAAAAATAAGTTGTGATAACTTTTTTCTCTACCATAATTATTACGAATAGCATAGACATATAAAACATACGTAAATGGCGATAATCCTATTGCGAGTTTGTACAATCAACGAAAAAACGATTGAAATTTCATCTAAGTGAAGAGTCGAAGTATTTTAAATACAGAATTTTATTTTTTTTTATTTTGTTTTACCACAACAAAAGTAAAATATTTTTTAACAACGTAAGAATGTGAAAAAGTGTTAATGGTACAACTTTTGTAAATAAAATTATTTATTATTTTATTTTGCGGCAACCCTGACAGTACATGTTTTCACAATCCAACTTACAACTAACAATCTCCTTAACTTTTATGTTGTGTATTTAAAATACTTTTTTATTTATCAATGGTAAAGTTATTTTCACGATGACTGTACATTTTGCGTCATTGACTTTTAATCAATCCATCTATAATTTGATACGTAACTCAATTACTTACTTAATAACAACATTGATTTAGTATAAAATACAAACATCAATAAAAATGTATCTGATATTTTGATACTTTAAATATTGTATTATATTATATTATAACTGTTTTTTTTTTTGTAACTGTTACATTTTTTTATCTGTGGCTACTATGATTTACAAGTATTCGCTTACAGCTTAGCTTTTGTAGCGGCTTCCAAATGAATGACGGCTCCATTTCCACTTCACGGAAAGCCGACGCTGGAATTCTATTGAAAAGAATATGTATCTCGTGATATGTGAAAGCTTCTATTCAAATTAATCCTATTTTCAATTTCATAACACGTCCATAGTTGTGACGAAAAGGCAGACTGAGATTTAGGTTTGTGGTCATCCTTTGCGTGACTCACTAACCGTAGGTTTGTAAGATCCAAATCTCTGTACAAAACATATCGTCATCTGTTATCTTTGACGTTTTAAACGGAGATTTTGGATTCAGAAACCCACGGTAAGTTCTTCTTTATTCATAGACTAACGTATTAGTTACAAAAATATTTAAGAATAAGAAAAAAAACACTTTTCGAAGTCTAATTTACGATGTATTCGCGATTACAATCGGCAACAAGTGATTTTTCAAGCTTTCAGTCCAATAACATTGTTAGTAGATTTTACAAGGGATAAGAACACCGCAGGTCGATGTAGGTGTGATGTCAAGGCCGGGCCATTTTTTTTAGAAAATAATCTTAAATTTCTATCTACTTTTACCTTAATGTTAACTTAACCTATAAATTGTACGTGTAAACCGTAACAGTTTTATTGCTACCCAAATAAATTACTCTGTCAAGATCTTAAAGAATTTGACTAAAAGCAATTTGGATGAGTTTCAAGATAAGTTTAAAGATTTATTACTTGTTTAATTAAAATGTTAAAAAAATATAATACATACAAAAATACGCTCTTTTTTATTTTTTCATATTAAGACGTATCGTATCCGCATTTCCCTCAAGGTAAACAAGAATTTTTCACTTATCAAAGCTGATGATTAAATCTTCTAACACTAATATATAAATAACTTTTTAATATTACTTTCGTAAACATACAAATATCTTAGTTATAATTTCTCACTTACTCCGTTGTAGCGTCCCAAGGTGTGTCGCGAGCGCTACTTGTCCAGTGAGTTGACTTCTTGGAGTTATTGTAGGTCTTATTAAAATTCGTAGTAATAACTATATAACGTGAATAATAATTATGACAAAGGTGAAACTGGTTTCTCCTTATTATCCTGAATTGTGAATACAATAGATCAAATTGCTTTATAAATTCAGCATAAAGACAAGCTTAATTTAATTTAGTCGCAGTGTCACAGTATGGCACAATGAAAATCAATTCGCATTAAACATTCACAGAGGCTGCGGTCCTTATATTGTGTCGCCTAATTTGCATGACAATTGTGACCTTTAAGTCATTAGCAATAAAGTCTTCTCTATAATTGTATATAAAATCTGAAGGCTAAAGCAAATTGGATACAATATTTCATGTGCCTTGTAGTTCGATAAGAGTTGATAAATACCGTGAAATTGCCGCGTCTCTTGTACTATAACCACAATAGAGAAAACAACTAAATTGTAAGAGGTATTACTACTAACAATGTACCAAAACGTATTCCATTTCTGATTAAAAATCACATCGTTAATCAGAAAAAAATATATCCAATGCCAACAGTCTCGGTGCGCTCCTATCCTAAAATCCTGGGACTCTAACCTGTCGCAATATAGAATAACCACCCAGGCGGTATTAGTAAATTAAGAACCGCCTTATCCTGTTTTTACTTCAAAAAGCAGAGTACCTTTTGAATTTTTCCTCCATGATACCCAAAAAATAAAATAAAGTACATATAGAGATAGGAAAAGAAGATAGTAGGAAGAAAATTGTTTGAACGTGTTTTTGTATTCCAATGTAAGCAGATTTATCCATACAAATTATTATAGAAAACGTTCACACATCGACTTAAGTTACCTAAAATACTTTGAATATAAATTAGATTTTAAATTGATTCTGTTCACTCGGCTTATATGTAATTCGTAATCAATGGGTGAAATAATTCGAGATTACGTTAGTCTGCAAAAGCTTATATTCAGTTGAAAAAACTTAAAAAAATGTCGGTTCTTTTTCCATTTTTATAGTTAACCAAAAAATAATGTTATCTTTTCATTTTGATAAAAAATATGTTAATTCTTTCTTCCCGATTTCTATCTCGAACTTGTCCGTTTATTTTCAAAGGGTTTAAAAATAATGAAAAAATACTTGTTATTATGTCCTTGTTAATTAAAAGAAGTAGAATTTTAGAAAACTCTAAACTATTTAAAAGCCCAAGCTCGGTGAGGTTTTGTCGTTTCATTACGCAGTATCTATCGCTATATGACAGCCATGAATTTAGTAATTTTCAATGAGTCAATACAATGATATTTTACATAGACGACGTGACGCTGTCTCGGGATTATAGCATCCAATTACAAACAACAGGCACAAGCAAAATGGCTTAGGGAATTAACATCGGACAGTACACCGCTGGCAGTAATAAAAGAAAGCTGGGCGAAATGCAATTATGTATTGTTCACGTAAAGTCTGCTCGACATTTATTCGTCATAAAGCTTTTACTAACAAGCAATAAACACGTGGCCAATTATAAATACATTTTACTTAATTAACATTTGATAGCTTACCAAAGTTTATGTATTTTGTGGTCATCATAACGCTGATATTAAAATCCTTAATAGAGACGAAAGTAGCTTGGTATTTTTTTTTTCAAAACCAACTTAAGAACTCCATTAAAGTTATGCGAGGAAACAACTAAATTAATATTTGTATGGAAAAATTCTTCTGTTATAACTTCGTTTTTTTTCTTTTTTCTGGTGGAAGCAAGATTTTTTCTTTCATAGTCTATGAGGACCGGGTATTTCTTCAGATGATATCGATGTAATCGAACGTCCATCTATAAATCCTTCAAGTTACATGATAAAATGGATTCTAAACCAGATTCCCAAGTTCGTTCTGGATATTTTCTAAAAAGATAAAAAAATCCGATCCATCAAATGGTTTGCAGCTGTCGTATAAAGTTCGTTCTGAGTCCTTGTTATGAGATTTGAAACGTGATAAACAAAAAGCGTCAGTTTTACGAACAGACGGTTTTGTTGAAAGTTGTTTGCTCTCTTATTTTATTAAAAGTCCGTCCTTGATAAAATTATTTTTTCTACTAATTTTTAATTACCTTTATTTTCTATAAATCGCTTTTAAACGTAGTTTTAACGTATATTTTTTAATTTTAGGGTTCCGTACCTCGAAAGGAAAAGACGGGAACCCTTATAGGATCACTTTGTTCTCCATCCGTCTGTATGTCAAACCCTTTTCTCAATAACGCGATTTTATCAAACTGGATATGATTTTATACCATAACACAATCCTGACAAAAAAATGTTAATATTGCGTATGTAAAAATGCTTATTACTAATTAGTGTATAAACTTAAGTCATTTGTATTATGAATTTTAAACAGTGAAGCTAAGACGGTAATCCCTCGCGGGGATGTTTTAAATTAATATCCGTCTTGTAGTTAACTATCTCTTAAACCTCAATTATCTTTAAGAATTTATTAAGCGCTTACGTTAATTGAAAATGCAGGAACCGAGCTACTAAGGGCTACTAAATTGTAATAAGTGACGCTACGTATAATGTTCTTACATTATTTGAAAATGCATTAAAACACATTGCACTTACTTACTTACTTAAAATGGTGATGATATACGATGACTGACAAGGAGGCCTAACATGATACCTTGCGATAAAGTATTTGTAATGTCCTTGACATTTATCCGAAGTTTTATGAGTTACTACTGCGTTCGATAACATAACGAACACTGTCTCGAAAATTTTCCTAATGGGTCCACCCGCACAGCTGAATACAACATAAGGAATAGCTGTTATCTAGAAGTATTTATATGAGCACATACATATGTATTCATGAATCCATAAATAAGACAGATTGTGTCAGGATGGTGAGGAATTGAAATGCCTCATCGTCCACACATCTGGGTCTTGCAGCTGTAGTTCTTATTTATATTTTAAAATGAAATGAAGCAAAGCAGCAAGAAGCCTGGCTTAGTAACTACGAATAGGATATCGATAGACAAATTAAGGTTAAACCTCTATCCCACTAAGAGTGTGTTTTTAAGACCAAAATCCCCGTAAAAAACATATAATTGTCTCTGTTTTGTCAAGGATAATAATAGGGATGACTGGATGGATGTTTGTTCAAAGGTATCTCCAGAACGGCTCAAGGGATCTTTATGAAATTTAAACACATAGGCTACTAATTAAGTTTTTCAAAATTCTGTGCGGATTGAGTCAGGGGCGACAGCTAGTATTTTATACAGATGTTTTGGCCTCAGAAACCCACAGTTAGTTGTCACAACTAGTCTCACTAGTGTGGAAGGTGTCTTATCCCCTATTTATAGAAAGCAAATCGATAGAGATTTAGTTTGTACCGGATAAGCTTTGCGAACCTCATTATGATTCAAAACATGGAGAAGCAAATAACAAAGTTCTGCATTGTTAAAACTTTGGTAGGTGTGTGTTTTGGTGAAAGTTTTCATTCGGTTACGACTGGCAATTACAACGCGTAGATACTTTAACGAAGTAACTTTTAACATTCATACAACGCAATCTGTCCATTAAGCAATTGAATATCGAATGTAGCAAACGTGTGTTTTGAATCGTTCAGAGATCATTTGAATGTAACAATTTATGTTTTATTTCAAACTTCGTTTCTCACTTTGTCATAAACAAAGTACAAAAACACTAATAGATTTCTAAGGAAAATAATTGTTGAGCATTTTTAAGACTATCATTATATTCGAGGGAAACTTTTCTTAGTTAATGTTTAGAACTCAATAAATAAGCAAAGCCGGGACATCTTTAGCGAAAATGTTGAAAAAAAAACTATGAAAGTTACTATTAAAGTTTACGTAATCAACCCCTAATTTAAATTTTAGCGCCCTTGAGTCCTAATTGAATTTCTAGTTATTTTAATCCCATTCGGTTTGGTTGAGCCTTTCAGTGTACCCTAAATCACAAGTTTTGCTATCCTAAAAACTACCTTAAACTAAAAGACATAGAGCTAAAATTCTAACGTAACAAGTTAAGCCACGTTTTGTAGCCGAGACGATAAATGAATTCATTTGTAAAGCGGGGCTGTCGCAGAACGGTTTTGAAATCGGTTTATAGTTTTTCACGCTGGAAAAGACGAATATGGGTATTAGAAGATTTTGGAGCCGTTCTCTAGAGACAGACAATAAATACAAGAAAGATGAATAGTAGGATTTCATGAAAACAAAATTTCCGCTACTAGATTAAACTTACTAAAACTTGATGTTTTTAAGAAGTGCGCTATAAAAAAATAATAATATATCAGGAGTAAAATAATAAAAATCACTTTAAAAATAAAACATAATATCCATACCAAAGGTTATGTGGTTACAGAAAATATATCTGATCGAACAAACTGGATTTAAAGAAGGAGGTGTGACATTTGCTAGGTTTCTTACAATAATTTACTTTAGTCTTAAAAAAAAGAATTCTCTTTATATTACACATTCTATTCAGAAATTATTATTTTATACTTAATCTAAACTATTATGCAGAGAAAATCCTTGATTCTTTTTTTTTATTCTGTAATAGACTCCGAAACTACTGAACCTATTTTAAAAAAAACTGTTGGGAACTGCAAATACGCGTTTGTATGGGTTAATTGCTGAAACGGTTCAACAAATTTTGACGGCACTTTTACTGGAAGGTGGATCAAATGTGCGGGAGTTTTTCTTTAATCTGCCTTGATGAAATCGCTGACAACCGTGAATTTTTATTTAAATTAATTATGTACTGTATATTATCTGCATCTTTGCCTGGACGTGGTAAGGCCGCAGAAAGGCCTCTGTAATTATAACATTTTGTATGCTGAGTGTTAGTACAAAGGAGTGGCAAAGGTAGATTGCTTTTTATTCACATTGTTATAACCGTTTTCTATGAATGTCATTCGTCATCAAGCAAACAATAGAGCTAAGCCCATGCGTGGTGTATGTCATATTAGTTCCGTTGCGCACATATATTTCGTTTCGCACAATACAGACGCCTTATTGTATAACAGTTATTTATAACCTTATTTAATATATAAGTAGTATGACAAGGGCGCTCTTATGTATGTTATTTACGAAGGGTTTTTCATAGTAAGGAAACATTGGTATGTTTAGATTTATTACTTCTAATGTTCTCTTCTCCCTAACGTGTATATTATTGTGCTACGTTCGGAAATTAATAGTAATATTATTTACGAGTTGTGGGTGCTTAAGGTAATTAATATACTAGATGTAGCCCGCGGTTTCGCATGCATCTGGTCATTTTCGTTAGGCTGCTTTTTTATCGAACAATTTTAGTATACTCAACTTGTGTTTAGTATTGTGTAGTGTACTGAAATGGTGTAGCATTTTTATAATCAAACTCATATGAAATGTACCTAGACCAAAATAGAGTTTGTTCACATGATAAATAAATCTAATTCTATTTGTGAAATAAATGTAATATTATATTATTAGATGTACTCGTAATTAACAAAACCAAATGATAGTAATTACATTATATCTAATGTCGTAAATTGTGATGACAATATATTCAGCATAAAAAAAATTATATCTCGGTCAGAAATTATTATATGCGTTCTAGTTTCCCTTCGACATAATTTGTATTCGCCATTCTTTTGCGAACACACCTTAGTCGCCGCAGCTGGGTGTGGAGGCAATTTTATACGGTAAATTGAATTTCCCAGAGCAACTTGTAATCAACTCTAAAAGCTACGTTTTATATTAACTATAATCAAATTATTACGACTTTGGTCATCAACAAATATTTTTTCGTTTTAAACACTCTGATAATGGTAGATATATTTTAAAAAGAAACTAAGTTCTTAGTCTATGTGATCTTTCAGACTATGTTCTACATCTGTACTAAATTTTAGCGAGATTCTTGCAGCCGTTGTGGAGATACCTTCTAACAAACATCAGCATGGAAACATTCGCATTAATAACATAAGTAAGAAGTAAGTTTTTACTCAAAAATGGTTATTAAAAATATGCTGTTAATTATTAAACTCGGCTAATAATGCTCATTTTAAATTATACTATTTAAATTAAAAATTGATAAACAGTACCCTTAATAATTTCCATCAAGGGTGTGAAGGGAACGAAATTTCACAGCGTTACTGTCAGATATGACACAAAAATGTCAAACGCGTGACAGATGGCTCGGAATCTTGTTGAAATGTAAAGCCGCAACGAATGTTCGGGATTTCATAAATTAAAACAAACATCGATATTTTGTCAGCATGATTTTCTTTTAGTGTACAAAAAACTTGCATTATACTATAAAATAGTAAACATCATACATAAATGTATATTACATACTGAGAAATTAAGAACAGGTCATTACGTCACCTTAAGATAATTCTATCATATTTGGTTTTAGTCTTAGCTTTAGAAATGTATTATAATAAGTGAAATAATCATTTTTAAAAACGTAAGTGAAAGAGTATAGTTCACTCCTTTACCATACTTAATAGAGAATTTTTAAAGTAAATCATACAAAGTTTAATATCAGGCGCTGACGTTTATGTACAATAAATTATGAACAGATATAAACTTCATTCAGCACGAGTACAAAGAAATGCTCTAATCCGGATTTATAGGTTCGCTGCGATCGTCCTTTTGTAAGCCAATCGGAAGACTTAAAGGATTTAGTAAAGTTTCGACGACTAATGTCCGTATAAGTTTCATCTAAGCCCGCGAAAATCGTTGTGAATTGCTTCGTTAAATTGTTCATTTTAATGTTTACATTATCATGATATTGTGAGCGTAAAGATTACTCTCTCCAAAACAGTAGGGTATAGTTACTGACACGACTAGGGCTATCAAACATGACAACTCAGATAGAACCAGTTTTGAGATAGAAAGCAAGGAAAAGTTTAGTTCACGATGATATAGGGAAAGTAAGGGACTTTGAAATCCTTGTTATCATCTTATTAGTATATGACTATTTGTTTCGTTTACTTTGAATATCTACTCCCAAACTTTTCTCTCAGTTAGCTGTCTTCGATTAACGACACCTAATCATATATATAAAATTCTCGTGTCACAATGTTAGTTACCATACTCCTTCGAAACGGGTTGACCGATTTTTATGAAATTTCATATATAATGTCTGAGAATCGGCTACTACTTATTTTTTAATCCTGCGCGGACGGACAGCAGACAGCTAGTATTATTGTAGAGTATCTGAAAAGGTTTTGTTGATGATATACAAATATTTTTAATTTCAGAAAAATATTACAAATATGTGTATTTTAATCGATGCTTTTCATTACGAAATGTTTTAAATTCCAGACTATAACAATGAGAATACGTTAATTTTCATCAGAAATATTGACGCGCCCCGCTTAATTAATATGTATTATATATTAATTAAATGTCGAAAGGTTTAAATCAACATTAGTTTTTAATTATTGCTAGTTTACATAACTTTGAGAGTATTAATTACTTTCCTAAATAAATATTTATGATGAGAATAAATATTACATCGTCGTTATATCAATTGAAGGGGAGATATGTGTGGTAAAATCAATTTACACTTTGACTTTGAATAGCTTACACTTACTAAAACTGTTGTCATAACATTTTCGATTGAAATAATTTTTTTTGTCTATGACTTTTCGGACGGAAAGAGTGTGTTAAAATGCGTTTTTGCACACAGTGGAAACTCATAGTGATACTGACCAAATAACAATGACGGGGGATTAACATCGTCTGTATCGCTTTGTACTTCACGTGGCGACTAAACAGAAATGCTAATCAAAGGGTGTCCAGGCACACGACAGTTGTTGCAGAGTTTGCTTGAAGCAATAAAACTTCTCTTTGTAAATGTGTTTATGTCTTAACTGGATTCACTTTATTAGGTTTTCGATTGAAAAGCTTAAATGTTTTCTTTATAAAACTAATCTTACTATATTATAAATGCGAATGTTTAGATGGATGGATGTTTGTTTGAAGGTATCTCCAGAACGGTTGGATGGATCTCGATGTAATTTGTGCATACGTATGAGCATGGTCTGGATGAACACGTAGGCTACTAATTATATTTTTTTTAATCCGGCGCGGACGGAGTCGCCGAAGTTAATTCAAAAGGAAAGATTACTTTAAATTTGATTTAGAAGCAATATTATTTTATTTTGAAGTAACATACAATAATAATAAAACACAAATATTTCGTATATTACTTCCAAGAGTTTTATAAGATGTCGGTAAAATAAATTGCAATGAACATTACAATGGACATAGAGAAGCACCTGGTTCTAAAAGCTTGTCAAATACTTTTACAGTTGCTGTGCGAGTTTCTAAGTTTATTTTTCAATAAATTGTATCTCAACTTAAGCTACAGGAACGTATGTTGACTTTGGCATGTTATTTTAAAATTGTTAACATCAATATACATTGCCGGATACTCTTAATTAATTGAGACTAGCCTTTTCTAACAGTGTAATGTATCTTAAAGTAATTGGTATGGACAGAAAAAATTCTAACTAGAAAATATTTTTTTACAAAGTGGTGGAGTTTAAAAAAATCAATAAAAAATTGTATTTGATATTTCTATATTTTCGTTTATTTAAATACGATATAAATAAAATACCCTACATTGTATCTTGAATTATTGAAGGGATGGGAAAAGGCGAAGCGAAAATTTTATAAGAGCTCGTTATGTAGTGAAAATCCGCGTGACTCGTTCCTTAACGGCCATTAGGGCTGTGAATTTTAATGTACTATCCTCAGCTTGAATTAAGAAGATTTTCGAAATTGAATTACAAAATTAACTTTACTCTTATACAGAAAGTTACGATTGTTACAATCTATGTGACGGTGGTGCTTTTATTTAAAATTAAAAGACAAGCCCCTTATTTTTATGTGTTTAGAAGAATTTTTTGAAACTATGCAGTTCACTTTAATGAAAACTCAAGGTAAAGATGAAATCTTTTCAATATACATTTTTACAACGATCAATAAACAAAAATCGTAATTAAAACGTTTCTTTTTATAATAAGCCATGCGATAAACGCTCTATAAATTCAGCTGCATTAAAAACAATGACATCCACCAACCAACACTCAGATCTCGACTCTCGCTTACTTTTAGTGCCTCTAATAGGCGTTTTAATAGAAGCAAATGCAATTATATACCCTAACTTTAGCGCTTCAATTTTAATCGAGCCGCATAGACGCTTTAATATTTATATTATAATTACACAATTCTTTTTTTAAAGTATTTCTAGAATATAAATACAATACGGAGAGTTATTTGGAACAATTTCTGTCACTAACTTTGCTAACTCTGTCCAGTTTCAAGACTCCACTTGACCACATCTGCACTACCACTTCTTCCAAAGCTTGGCACTACCAAGGGTATTTTACGACGTGTAACATACGCATCGAGCGACTCGTTGCTCGCTCGTTTCCCTACTATGTACCGACTGCTTGAACGCTCGCCGTGTAACATATTACATTGCACCTCGTAACGTCAGTCAGTAGCGAGATTTAGAAACCTTCTTGATACTAAAACAGCTGATGATTTCTTTCATTTTTATTTTCTTCTGAATTTGCTGTATCACTCAGTGTTCATTATTTAACGTTGGGCGAATCTCTACTCACTTTAACTCTTATCTAATAAAAATTACACTATAAATGAATTTACTATACATCACAGTTACGGTCAAGCGGATAGTATACATATAATAAAAATGATTTTGTTTTTTATTTTATTTTAAGAATAAATATGTTCTCAAATTAATTGAAGTTTGATCGTCAGCTCCATCGATGGCTTCGTTATCATTAAATTCATCTTCAAAGGCCTCATCGTTATTTCTGTTCACGGCACTGTGAATAATTTCACTCTTGTTATAAAATGATATCGCACTCAGGAAATGATGACAATAAGAAACTGTTTCTTTCTGAATACAAACGTTGGAAATATGTCAAATTCAATACAGTTGTATCAGTACTTTTAAACACTTTTAGTTGTCAGAGACATATAGGTTTCTTAACCTTAATGAAATCACAACTCACATTGATCCCACTTAGAGTTTAAACTAGGTAGAGAAAGCAGCTTATAACAATCTTATTTTTTATCCTAATAAAATTCTTAATGTGAAAGTTTAAATGGATGGATGGCTGGATGTTTGTTAGAAGGTATATCCAGAACAACGGATCTCGGTAAAATTTAACACAAACGTTGAACATAATCTGAAAAAGACTTAGGCTACGATTTTTTTTTAATTCCTTGCGAACTGTGTTGGGGAAACTGCTAGTAGAATGTATATTTCTGACTGCTTTATAAATTTTACTGTTGAACGAAGGCGTGTATACTTCAATTCACTCATCTAAAGCTTTTTAATTTGTAACGTTTAAGAAATGCATCTGCCGATCTACCATAACACGAAATCTAATTGATTTTAAAAGTAAATGAAAAAAAACAATAAAAAAAATTGTTATGAAAATAAACAAAACTCACGAAATAGGAAAGAAATGAATGTTAACTTCAAAGGCAAACAACTGTGTCTTGTGCACAGCCGCATTTGTAAAAACAAAACTTTGAAACTTTTCACTCCAGTGAGCTTGGCCAGTAACTGAAACAGTCTTTTTAAATTGTGACAACAAAAATAAATGTTCCGTCGTTCACAATGCCTAAGAAACTGCTATTTACAGCAAATTGTTCTTTTTTTATTTACTCAGGAACTAATTTTTACTGCCTTCTCCAACTTTAGAATACTAATGAAACAAGATTACAAAACAGTCAGCTTTTTTCTTTGAAATGTTTGAAATATAATATGTTTTATGTTTATCCAAAATTTTAAATTTGCAACAATAGAAATCATGTGTAGGATCTCTAAATATTGAGAATTAGTTGTTGTTAAACTTATTCTAACTTTTTTCTGTAAATGTTCCAGCTGATATCATCAACAAATATCATCAGTAAACATCGTGATGCAACCTGCACATATCTGAGAAGAAATTCAAAGATATGTGTGAAGTCAACCAACCCGCACTTGGCCAGCGTGGTTGACTATGGCCTAATCACCCTTAGGGTAGGCTCCGAGCCCCTCGGTGGGGACTTATAGTGATGAGCTGATGATGAATGAATGATGCCAGCTGAAAACCAGCGCAGGGACAGGTAAGCCTGTCCCTGCTTAACTCAGCTGGCTTCCTTTTGCCACACTTTCATATCTAGCGTGTGCCTTATATGTGTTTTAGGTTTTGTGTTTGATAACTAAATGTTTTTTCCTTTCTAAAAAATAATCTATTTTCTTTAATTAACCCTACTTAATGACACGCACTTGCGATCAGTTCTTATAAAAAGGTTTCAAATCTAGCTCGATAGTAAATTAGAACTAAGCATCCTGCGACCTAATTGCCGGCTGTGACGTGATGAACATCAATTTCAGAGTGAGCCTGAGCCTTGTAAAATATGCGCATTCATTATGAAACTGCTCGCTTATTAACGCGGTAACGCATAATACAGTTCATTCGTAAAATTGCAACGTTTGAGGTCATTTCGCGAATAGACTAATGTAGATTTTAACGATTCATTACGTAATCCCGTAGCCTATCTCGGATTACCTAGTTTTTGTAATGGATTATTAACGTCAGGTTGGATCGTAGTCAAGCACTTTTTTTTATCAAAGATTAAGAAGAAAAGAGTAATGATATTTTACGATAATGTCAAATTATTTGCATTTATGTTTAATGTTTATTTTTGACTTTTGTGTTTTGACAATTGTGACGTCATGTAGCATAACGGGTAACTAAAGTGTGAAGGATTAATTGATACGTATCCTTGCCATGAGTTTTCTAGGGGTAAATGTGACTTCTAGGTTTTATAAATTACTAATTAGTAGTTAATACGAGTTTTTAGTTACTAACCGCGTTTAGAATAGAATAGAATAGAATATTTATTTATTTCCACAAACAACCAAAAAAACTACAAAAAAACAAATTAGATTAAATAAATTAAGGACGTTACAAAAAAGGTGACCAGCTCAGCTGGTGCAGGTAGGATTTGATCATTCCTGCGCTGGGTTTCTGCTGGCCCCTTAGGGTAACAAAAAATAAAAACAGATAATACAAAAAAAAAGCAAAATTAAAATTAAACATTAAATAATTTTGAATGATTTCTAAATAATAAGAATTTATTAATAATATTTCAGAAATAATCGATCGAATGGTATAGAATCTTACTAATATTATAAATGCGAATGTTTTGATGGATGTATGTCTGTTTGATTGTATCTCCAGAACGGCTGAACGGATTTCGATGACATTTTGCATACATATAGAACTAGTCTGGAAGAGCACATAGGCTACTAATTATGTTTTTTTTTTAAATCTCGCACGGAAGGAGTCGCGGGCAACAGCTAGTAGTTCATAAAGTAAAACAATCGATGAAGATCGAGTTACACTACATAATTCTCGTATTCTAGTAAAAACCTACAATAAACCATTCTATGCGGAAACAGTATGCTCTAGTTTCATGTAATTATTCTCTTAGAAGGCGTAAAAAGGGAGCGTGACTTCTGTGCGCATTACTTCCTGTCACTCTTTGCTTATTTCAAAGTAATACTTAAATTGCTTTATAATTGCCCCTCTCAGGACTTGAAAGAAAGAAAAAAATTACATGTTAATATTTCTATCAACTTATTATATATTCTGTATGAAACATATCGTCTTTCTTGTAACTTTTACAAGACAGGGATAGTGTTTTATTTTAAACGGAGAATTTAGCTTTAAAAACCCACAGTTAGTTGCCAATCAATATATTTATCACTATCCCATTTTGGTTGTCAGAAATATTCTTGTTTATATCTAATTATTAAATTAAATAATTTATAAAAAATATCTTTTGTATGATTGCCATTAAAGTTTTATTTTAAAATAAAAAAAAAACAGATTGATAATACATCGAGAAAAATAATAACACCGCTGTTAAAATGATATCTTTGCGTGTATTTGAACACTCATCGAACAATGTCTGAAAGGTGTGATCGTTATTTCTGTTCACAGCACTGTAAAAATCATCTTTGTTATCCATATAAGAAAAAACTCCGATATAAAAACAAAACAAAATTAAACTGCATTCGTTTTTTTCGTTTTAACTTTGATTTATTTCTAATCTATCTATATTTCTATTTAACGATATTACGTAACCAAACCGAAACCAATGCGAACCCCATTTTGCTATGAACCTACGAATAAGATTTTTTCCAATTAATTATTGGTACTAAAAAGAACAGAAAAATTTAATGATTATCTATGAACGGATATCATAATTTTATATCTAACTAGCTATCACCCGCGACTCCGTCTGCGCAGGATTAAAATATATATAATAGCCGAGTCTCAGACCTACTGAATATGCATATTAAATTTCATAAAAATCGGTCAAGTCATTTCGGATGGGTATGATTGTGACATGAGAATTTTATATATCTGAAAGTGTTTCATATGGGTCTTGCTTGTTTTGTTCGCTGCATCGTAGCCTTACTTCCTTGTGCTTGCATTGTATGCAGTATAAATATTTGTATTGCTGTAATAATGCTATCGTAGTATAAGTTGTTCCTTCAAGCTTAAATATTGGAAAATTTAAAACAATATCCCAGTATATCTAAAACTTTATAAGCATGTAAGATTAAAGATGACTACATTCCTATAGTATAAAATGAACCGTCCGACTGTTAACATTTTGCACTTAACTAGCTGTCACCCACGATTCCTTTCGCGCGGAATAAAAAAACTTAATTAGTAACCTGCGTTTTGCCAAGCTATGTTCCGCATTTATACCAAGTTTCAGCGAGACCCATCCAGTCGTTCTGGAGATACGTTCTAACAAAAATCCATACATCCAAACATTTGCATTTATAGTATTAGCCACATTGTGAAAAGTATTATACAAAACCAATAAAAGTCCTTATAATCGATAAGTATATGGGTATATGTGGTCGTTCCGAGAAACAGAGAAGTTTGGTTCATTACGCGCTTCGTGGAAATTCGTACTGACAGCTTTTTATTTGTTAAAAGAGAAAATTTTAAAATCCATACTCATGTCAAACCTTACTTTTCCTTAGGTACTTAGATATTGTTTTACTCCTGAGCCTTTCACCATAGATTTCACAAAATGTTCACATTAAAAAATAGGCTTTCTTGACCTAAAGGAAAGTGGTGACGACTCGTTTAAAACATGTTACAACAATATACTAATGAATCTATTAATAATAAAACTTGGTAATGAATTTTACATTAGTGTGATACAATTAATCAAAACTATTAGCAGTATTAAGCGAGCGCTCACCTAACCTAGATCCGGCGGCGGCTAAATCTGCGAATTTTGTGTTATCTTCGAAAATGAATGAATGACCATGCGCTTTATCTTGTACACAATAAATCGTCGGCCGAAGCCGGACCAATGGAATCGGTGGCTCTATTGTGTTAAATTTTCATTCAAATTCCGTTCCATTTTCTACGTAACAATGTGTGATTATTATTGATTGAATTTCATACAATATGTTGACAATAGTCGAAAGGCAAATAATAGGTTACACAGCTCTTTTGAACAATAGAATAGATTATTTTTTCACAACTACTTTATAATCATAACATAATAATAGTCCTATGAATAAAAAGTATACAACTTAATCTATTTAGTATTAATAGTAGATTATTGTTTCATGATATATGTTGTAAAAGTATCATTAAAATTACTGAAATAAATTGACAGTCATCGTGTCTCATTAGCAATATTGCAGTGTGTAAAATGGCAGGCGTCAAGAGTCAACATATTATTTTATGCAAATCATTGCGCGTTGATACACAATCCATTGATAATTATTTACCTTTATATACTATATGAATATATTATTCATTTAATATTTAATGAAACTGAGAATGAAAAGTAACAATATTTAAAATACATTTATTTTTGTCTGTCAAAGTTCTTTTTTAGGAATTAACAAATAAATTTTCATTATAGAATTGAGTTATTTTGCACACATAATAAAATTCCATGCTCTAACTCGTATTTCAAATCCGAAGTCAATGGTTAAGTATTACTATTAGTATATACTATTTTATGCGTCTGGGGTCGGCGACCCCAGACGCATAAAATATGACCTGCTTTCAAAGTTCGAAGGAAATTCGTTGAAAGGATCGCGCAGTTTTATTATAGATTTTATAACTGCCGCATGCCCCAGTGGTGAGATAAACTGTATAATGTGTGAGTGGTCTTGAGTTCGAATTACGCAAAGGCAATATATTTGAGTAGATGCATGCGGAAGAACTCCTAAGCACTCTCTTAATTGTAAAGTATTCATGAATTCAGTTGAACGGTGTTTACATAGTATGTCGTATTTTTATCGGTCAGTGAACTCTGAAAACCTTTTCCTTATCCTTATTTTAAATAACAAATTAATTCAATAGTTTCCATAGCTAATTTGTAATAGAGTCAGTAACTTGGAAGACAAAGTTGCAGAACGTGACTCCAACTATCCGCATCATGGCAGCTGCCTTTGTCATTAAGCATTGATTGCTGGTATTCCACTTGCAAATTATATTCATGAAGTCTGGGAAGACGTACCACTTCTGTATAATATTGACAGAAATGTACAACAGTAATTTATATCTAAGACTACCAATGATTCTGTATAGCGAAGTAACTATATGTTGTTTGACTTTAACAAGGTTTTTGTTTTTTTATATTTAAATGTAATTAATATTATTAATAAAATCTATAAATGCACAAATCCTATAAACGTATATTAAACGTTAGCTTGGTTTAAAACCTCATCCTGTATTTGCATCCCCTTTTAATATCACCCTGTATAGCAGTTATAAGTATAGCAATTATATTGACTTTTTCTTAATGATGTAAAAAAATAAAAACTGTCGAAAGCCACTTTCCGATTGTGTAAGACGTAGAATGGCACGTGATACGTAAACTTTCCCGTTCTAAACCGACATTACAACAAGCAAAACTTTTGCCAAACACAACAAACAAACCGATCAGTAACTATATATCTCGATTTTTATTTCAATTCACCGTCCAGTAGTTTCCAGTATTCGGCTATTCGTTGTGTATCGATCCGAAAAGTTGAAGATTAGGCGGTTTGGGTCAAAGGATATTTTTTTTGTCAACGGTACAAAAATAATCGCGTAAAAGGTCTGAGAGAAGCGACCTTTTAGTTGCAGAGGTAAATATTCATTTTTCTAATTTACATATATAACGTTTTATTTATGATACCTTGGTACAGACAGAATTCGTAATTGCTATCTCTACATTTATCTCGCTGCATAAAGAGGAAAACACCACATATTTAAATAATACTAAATAATATTTACTAAAATAAGCTTCATTCTAATATAAAATTGTATTGTGCATGTATCGATGAGTCGTTTTTTCATTAAGTAACATTTCATAATGACCGCTTAGTCGCCTGCGATTTCTTCAGCGCAGAAGCAAAAAAAGTAGCTTGTAATATGACCGCGTGGGAAATGTTTAGCCCGGATATTAGCCGGCACAAACGTGGTCTTGCGGACAAACGTACAGACAGAAAGACAAAAAAAGATGGATTTTCGTTATCACCACCGCAAATACATAATGTATATGAAATTGATTTTTTTTTTCAATATTACATGCGTGCATAAAATCCAATTCTTATATCTGTAGATAAATTAATTATGTTAAATAGCGTTGAACACTGAATTACAGAAAAACTGTGGGCGATTAAACCCAAAATATTAATATACTTTTTACGTTATTACTCTTAACAATTGTACGAAAATCCCCCGCAGCAAAAATTCTTTTAACCTTTAATAATAAATCTAGTTTCTTTTTTCCCAGCTTATTTTCACTCAAGCTCTGAGACCGAGAAAGCTGAAATTATATACAAGAAATCCTTTGTTGGAGCTCTAAGCACTAATTTTTATGCGCAATACTAACCGGCGAAACAGTTTTTATTAAAATGTATTTTAAACTCGGCAGATTAAATAATGTACAAAGTATTAAATAGTTTAAAAGAAATTCTTTCGATACCTTTTAAAGCATTTTTATTTTATTACAATTTCAAGCATTCCTAGTAATATTTTAATACTATTACAGATAAGTTAAAATTGTAGTATTCGACCAAGTTATTTGACCCTGTGGACACAAGTGTAACTAAATTATCTTAGCTCACTAGCGCCCTCCTGTCAATTTCAAAAAGCGTTACAAGGTCCTTTTTGTATTGTAGCTGTCATCTCATGTTTTTTTCTTTTACATCATTTACGGAACTCACAGCAGCACCTCAGATGTTCTTGTTTGACTATACAGTACAAAACCAACCTTATGACACTTTTATAGAGAGGGCGGTAGTGAGCTGTCATAATTTAGTTTGACTTACAGCTGGAATAGTGCTACAATATTGTGCATAAGCCGATTGCTAAAATTAAGTATTTAATTACACGTATTTTATTCCATTAATATTATTTAGAAAGTTAAATTATAAATCAAAAGAAAGAAAAAGAATTGAATAATTAATTACGTTCATCTAAACTTTCATTAAGTGATTCGTCGAATATTTAGGGCCATTTCAACGGATAATCCAAAAGAAAAAGTCTGACACATCTATTAAACTTTTGATTTGTATAGGTAAAATTTTCTCGAAGACAAGATGATTTCCAAAGTTAAATTGGAGTTGGGTAAGTTTGACTTAACGACGATTGATCGCACGTCATTCTCTGCTAACCCGACCATTAATTGCTTAAAGATTTTTGGAGTGCCAATCTTCAGCTTACAACTAATTTATGTGTATAATTTTTCATGATACCAGTAATAAATATCTTAAAATGTTCTTTAGCCACGGCTTTGCTAGGAAAAAATTTATATAGAAAATATATCAGATTATTACTTTGTTATTATTATTTTATAAATTTATTCTTCGGCAAAATCTTGGTACGTAACAGTGGTAAAAATAACATCGCGTCTGGCAAACTTTGTTTAAAAATTAATCATTTCGATAAAGTCAATGGCAAAAAGGAATCATTGTTATGACCCAACCTCTCCCAGACAGGTGCTCAAAAAAGCTATTCTATTTTCCGGTTATTGTCGAGAGTAAGCGTTGTTTTCGTGGAATAATTGGCGGTTTACTCTAAAACTCAAGAATTCGCGCAGGTGCTTGACACAGATTCAAAGCTGCCGGCAATCCAGCGTCACAAATTTCACAGTCGCGTTTCGCGAAATCATTGCTTCATTCAGGACTCAGGACTTGTGTGAAAGAAATTTCTCATTTGGATTTAATATAAATATATTTTATTTTTAATTTCTTTGGTTTACAGATTACCTACTACTACAATGAGCACATTTGACTATGAATGTAAGTGTTCAATATAAAACGTATTATTATTTGTTAAAATTGCATTCACTAACTATAATTGAAATAATACTTAAAAAGGTTAATAAAATTTAAGTTTTAGTATCCTTGATAATTTAATAAATATGTGTACTTACCATTAACAAAAAAAATCAAATCACATAGAGATCAAACCGTAAGCGATTATTTTTTGCACTATTATTTCCGGGGTTTATTTAGTAAGTAAAACTGGTCGTAAGAGATTTTTACTTTAGCAAGATTTTTTTTTAAAGAGGAGCAAAAATACGTTAATGCAAAAATAAGTTTAATAAAACTAAGTTAAATATTATTTTATAGTGATAGTATATTTTTATAGAGTTGTATGTATGGTATACTATACAAAAATAAACATAAGGGTTAAGTAAATACTTTTAATAATTAGGAGGGACAATTATCAAAGTGACGTTTACGTCTACCTAAAACAACCGATATATATAAAGAATGATTGTTTATCAATTATATCAATTGAACATACCAACTGACTGGATTCGATGTTCTGTACATAATGTATATTGAACGAAGCATAAAACCTTATTATTTGTGTTGAAGCTTAAATTTTAAATTGAATTGAAATTAGTATGATTGTTATATTCCATGAATATTTGTATTCGTTGTGAATTCGTTGCGATTAGCATAGAAAACAGTAAAGTTTACCTCGTTGCTATTCCGTAGCCGGTGGCGTTGGCAGTGTCATTCGAATACAATGCAAAAATCGCTTTCTAAAATACGAAACAGGTGGGGGTTTACAATTGGAGTGTATTTGACACCTCGTTTATACGGAAAAACAATGACAACTTCTGTACCGAACAGAATAAACATTAATTCTGTTTTTTTTTTGCAATTTTCTTTTTTTGAATATAACTAAGTACAGTTGCAATTTCCGTGGGCTTTGACAAAAATCTCTATATAGCCATGATTTTATAAGGTTTTTTTTTTAATTTACTTTTAAGAACAATATATCCACTTCCTATAGGCTGATTTCAAAGGACTTCCCATAAGCCTTTCCTTATTTATTTTATAAAGTCAATAAAAATTATCTCCCAACATAAAACTGAAATATAAAAAACATTATTACAAAATTAAAATTATCAATTTCGTATAATCCTGGAAAATTGCCATCAAAAATGTTACGACACTGAAACTCATAATTTAGACTTTAAATTTATGCCACATTTTATTTTAACTGACTCTTAAAAAGTAATTAAAATTCATTGAATATATTCTCATGGCATTACTGCGTGAAATCAGATAATGAAAAAAAAACTAGAGCAAAAATAACTACACATTTTGTAAATGTAACGTTGACTTTTTCAAAACTTTGGTTTACAAAATAATGCAAAACAACTTTGTATTTACGTCAGGAACCACTAAAAACGTTCATTTAACAGATTATTGCAAAGCAACCTTTCATCTCTACGACATTTTGTCGTGACAATGACGCATGGTCTAATTTATAGACAAACAACTGTTTTTATACGCTTCAAATTGCCTACGCGTCCTCAATTTACGGTCTAAAATGCTGTAACACTTCGACATAAGTGCTATTGTCAAAGTTTGTACGGCACTCTCCGCGGACCCATTGTCCCCTCTTATATAAAACTGTGACAGGCTCTCATACTGAAGTGAGTTCTCCGCCGCAACGTGATTTATATGAGACTATCCTACATACACACCTTGAGAGTAACCTCCCTGTAATGAAACTTGTAGATGATAATAAAATTACATCAAATTCAGTAACGACATTTTACGGACAATTTAACCACAGCGTAACTCTTAAGGAGTCTTGAATAATACATACATTATTAACAAAAGTATATTTAGTGAAACAACACTAAACTGATGTTACTAAACTTATTAAAAGTATAAAAAAGCGTAACACCATCTTAAAGGCCGGCAACGCATCTGCGGTTCTTCTGGTCTTGCAGATATTCATGGGAGTCAGCGAATACTTCGATGTTTCGATTGAAAAAAATAAAAATAAAAATATTGAAACTGTATTAATACCTTTTTACATTTTCTATTAATTTATATTATAAACAATTTCTTTTAAAATTACCTCAATCAATCCTTGTGTTTAAATTGAAAAATGTAACTAAGTTTGCACTGTTTGACGTTCATTTGTAACATATTTGTGGATTTAATTCTCATGCAAATACAATGTAAACAGCAAACAAATGTAACGTCTTAATTCATGAACTAACCAAGCTCCAAATTCTAACTTCTGTGTTTACTTAAAGAAGTTTAGCTTCACCCTTAGAACGCTAATCGCTAAGCTCACAAAACATTGTTCTAAGTCACAATCCAATTATTCATTTACTTGACAAATAAATTTTACTTTCTATACTGGTTAATCTTAAATGATAATGAAACAGAACTTTCCTGCTTAATTTTTAAATACATCTCTAATTATTACTCACATAATATTTTAAACAGAATAGTCGACGACAAAAGGAGGACAAAGAGGCTTATTACATTTTGCATGGAAAGGATTTCTATTTCGATTAAAATATTGTAAAGTTAAATTATTCAAACTTTCGTGAGACATTATACTAAACTGATATAAAAACGGCTAAACTTTCACGTATATTCGTCCGGTGGCGGCACCGACTAGTTTCGAGCCAATCGGGGGCCCTTCATCAGGATGAGTGGTACTGGTATTATTTCGCGGACGCGGCCCGTCGCTCACTGATCTCACTCTCACTGACTGGTGCCGCCACCGGACGAAATACGTGAGTGTTTAGCCGTTTTTATATCAGTTTATTGTAAAGTTATTTTTATTTCCTGGAATTTAACAAGAATATCTGCATATACATATATGAGGCTATAGTTATTTATTCTAATTATAAAAATTTTACGGAGTATTTAACTGTCAGATCTACCATATAAATATATTTTGTCTAATTTCAATGTTAATAAAAACTAATACACCTCGCTGTCACGTGTGTTCATCATATATTATTTTCTGCTAAAATGACTAACATTGATATTTCTTTGTCCACAGATTTGCGGCTCTACAACACTCATTCGCTTTGCATTTCGCTTTGTGTTAAATAAAAACTGTATTAAAAGTGTGTGAGAAACATTAACTATTTAGCTTAATTTAGCTTTCGCTAATGAATGTCGTTAATAATATATTGATGTGCTAAAATAGTTTGTTTACGTAACATCGAGTATTAATAAACAGCAATCATTTCGCAATTATGAAACGTTGCAGACGTCCCCAGTGTAATTAGTATCGTGAAACGTTTGAGTTAATGAAATACTGAATAAATATTTTAGTGATAGAACTAAAGTTAAAGTGAAATTTGCAAAAAACTTGAAAAGTTTTTGTGTAGTTGATGATTGATACTGTAATCGATAGAAATGGAGTGCGGTATACGTGATAATGGTGCGGTTACATTAGCGTAGCGGGAGCGTGTTGTAGCGCTGGGTGCGCAACGCCACGGCGTCGTCGGTGCAGGGCGAGGCGGGCGGGGGCGGGGAGGCCGAGCCCGCGCCCTCGCCCGCTCCCGATGCGGAGGTGCCCGCTAGAAGGCGGCGCCACCGCCCGCTCTACCGCCGCTTCTTCCACTATGTGCGCACCGCGTGGACCGGCGTCAAGTTCGCTCTCGGTAATATATTCGACAATGTACTTTAATTATGCGCTTGTCCCGAATTTAAACGGAAACTTTGTATACGTTAACTGCTTAATTCCATTACACATCGTCACCTCTGAATGTATCCTTTCTACATTGCTGCCTACATATATTAAAGTTATATGCCATTATGATGTTCATTGCTGATGACTATGTGTCCTTTACTTCTACGTTTTTGTTACATTATTATCAATAAGTTTAACATCCATTTTCATTGGCATTCATTTTGATAGTGAAATCATAACTCCTGCTTTATTTTAATTATATTTTAATGCACATTTTGTGATACTACACGGCCGTTACGTAACACGATATTATTAACACTAAAACTACGATTTTGTGTTATTTACATACGACTTCGTCACACAAAACTGATTTGCACTAATGTTAGTCAAAAACATATTTACACGACCATCAATTACACTGCAATTAAAATTTGTATTTTTAAAGTTAATTAGTATTAAGAATCTCGTAATTGTTTCAAGTATAACTTAATATAATAAGTATATTTGAAGCTTCATAACAATACCAGTAGATAAAACTATAAGAGAAATCTAATTTGAATCTTTGCCCTCTCAAGAGAAAACCACGTTAGAGAATGGTAATCTGGAAAACGCTCGAGAACCCGATGTCGCCATTAATATGCAATGCATTAAAAACAGTTTGACATTACTACTATGCAAATTGTAAATTACCATTTCGTTATCACTATACTAATATTAGTAGGGCTTTGGCTTTACTTAATTGCACCCTTACTGTTCCCAGCGCCGTTCATTCGATACTCTTATTCACTTTGTGAAAACGGAGATAGCAAACACATTTGTGCAGGTGTTTCTGCAATGAAAATCTACGGTTACAATACTAGCAAGACTTAATTTGTTTGCTCTATTACAACAAGAAGGCAAGCATCAAAAAATGATATCTATATTAATATTATAAAGCGGAAGAGTTTGTTTAAACGCGCAAATCTCAGGAATGACTGGTCTAATTTGAAATTTTTTTTTGTTGCATAGTCAATTTATAGAGGAAGTTTTTAGGTTATATAACATTGCGCTGCGATTAATAGGAGCGAAGCGTCAGTGAGTACTAATTATGTTTTTTTTTAATACTGCGCAGACGGAGTCGTGGGCGATAGCTAGTCGACTATAAAATGACTATAAATATTACTTTTATGTTTTAAAGAGTATATTAATTTGATTCACGATTTCCTTTTTTTTTACACTGTTAACAATATAAATTGTAGTCGGTAACTTAAATCAATATGATTTAGATAATAGCTCTCATAGTCTGTAAATTTATGAACCAAATACAGTTCCTATGTTAATTAACATGGTAAGTAAAAATAATTTAAGTAATGAAAAGAATATTATAAATATAAAAACAATAAAAATGATTGTTACAAAAGTATGAAACTGATAAAAAGAAAGTGACATTGTTAGGAAATCTTAGATTTGTATTCAAGATGGAAGCTTAATTCAAACGAGATTTCGTTATTGAAGGTTTTCTTCTGTTATTGAAGGCGCTCGTGAACTTTGCTTTCTTTAAGTGTCTTAAGGAAAGCTTGTTTTTCTCCAGACTTTAATTAAGAACTTTACATAAAACCAGTTTAAGGAAGCAGAAAATATATAACAATATTGAATTGGAAAGAAGTTTTATTATACTACTTATTACATGTTTACTTAAGTTAAAAATGGAATTATTTATTGAATTGAAAGTACCAAACATTTTTGGTTTGGTACCAAACAATTTAGGGACCTTATTATTATAAATTTGCTTTCGTATTTTAATATTGATTAGACTTTTTTTAAAACTAAATGAAATGTAAGGGAATATTCATTTCCTCTGTTTAAAAATAACAATAAACCCGAAAATACGTTTCAATAATTAAGCAAGTGGCTGTTTAATTATTGTGAATTCGAAACAGACCGTATCACTGTTTACGTTACTTGAACGAAATATTCAGATATTGATTGTTATCCGTTTAATTAAATGAAGTGTTGAAATATATGCTTTGCGCAATTTAAATTGCGATCCCTGCATATTATTTGGTAATATTTGACAAATGTATTACGGTCTGTGTTTACTATTACTAATATAAATAAAATAAAATCTGCTTATTTTGCTCATACTCACACTAATAAAAAAAATCTCACTCTTTTAATCTATTATTTTTTTATCTATTTAACAGTGGTAGAGCCCACTTTAACATCTTCGCACGAATTGCCACGGCGTTTCGTCTAACGAGTGTGCATCTCGGAGGCCTAATTTAGTCCTCTTTCCCTTCCCACCCTTTTTCTTATAAGGAAAGGATGGCAAGTAGAAGTGGACTTTCCGGATGAGAGGATGCATGGAAAGGGAAAATATTTTCTTTCTGTGCATCCTCTCCTCCGACGACTAAAGGTAGGCAAAGGTAAGCAAGATTTCAGGTGGCCGCTCGCTCGTTTGCCACCTTATAATATAAAAAAAAAATATTAGTGTAGTAGAGAGTAACAAGTCATCGAGAAAGTAATTAAAATCCATGTACTTAAGTATTCTTAAAATATTTTTAGATAGTTATATTAGTTAATAAATATCTAATCAATTTTGGATTGTATTTATTCGGAAAGCGATTGGAAATTGATGGTAAATGCAAATGATCACAAACATACGGAGCGCAATGTTGAGATGAAAGT